>NC_057813.1:499346009-499384074 GCF_018294505.1 Triticum aestivum
TGTTTGAGAAAAAGAAAGAAGAGAAAATATAGATATGGGGCCTTTCGGCGCGTCATTGCTTACGGGGGTTGGTGCTGCACAAAGTGTCAGATAAAGCATGCATATGTAGAGTAAAAAGCATGAAATTGACAAGATGTGCGAAGCACATGAGCTTTACCGATGCACGGGATCTGCGCCCGGCTTTGTACAAAGGATTACATGCAACAGCGGCAAGACTTGTACAAAAGGTGGTTGCCGGAACAGGTTCCGGCAACCGCGCCCTACGGGTAAAACTTACGAAGATGCTCAATGTTCCAGGAGTTGCTCACCGGAATGCCATCTTCGGTCTCAAGGCGGACAGCGCCAGGCCTAGTGACTCGTTTCACCCGGTAAGGGCCTTCCCACTTCGGCGTCAACTTGTTGGAATTCTTGGCGGATTGAACGCGCCGAAGAACAAGGTCGCCTTCCTCGAAGCTTCTGGCATTAACTTTGCGGCTATGGTAGCGGCGCAAAGCTTGCTGGTATCGAGCAGCTCGTACAGCAGCCTGAAGACGATCCTCCTCAAGGAGCAGCGTGTCATCTTGTCGCAGCTGCTCTTGCTCAAGCTCATCATAAGCGAGCACTCGAGGTGACCCGTATACGAGTTCCGTGGGGAGAATTGCCTCTGCTCCATAGACTAGAGCGAAAGGCGTCTGGCCAGTGGCTCGATTTGGCGTCGTTCTGATCGACCAAAGAACCACCGGCGGCTCCTCGATCCAGTTTCTGCCGCACCTGCGCAGCCTGTCGAAAGTCCTGGTCTTGAGCCCGCGCAGCACTTCAGCATTTGCCCTCTCCGCTTGACCGTTGCTTCTCGGATGAGCAACAGAAGCGAAGCAGACCTTGGCGCCAAGGTCTTGGACGTACTGCATGAAGGTGCGGCTCGTAAATTGTGTGCCGTTGTCGATGATGATCCTGTTAGGAATCCCGAAACGGCAAACAATCGACCTGAAGAACTTGACTGCTGACTGTGCCGTCACCTTCCTGACTGGTTCCACTTCCGGCCACTTTGTGAACTTGTCGATTGCAACGTACAAGTACTCGAAGCCCCCGACAGCTCGGGGGAAGGGGCCGAGGATATCGAGCCCCCAGACCGAAAATGGCCAGGATAAAGGGATCGTCTGGAGAGCTTGAGCTGGCTGGTGAATCTGCTTGGAATGGAACTGGCACGCTTCACACTTGTTTACTTGTGCAGTCGCATCCTGGAGGGCTGTCGGCCAAAAGAAACCTTGCCGGAAAGCTTTTCCGGCAAGTGCTCTTGCGCCAATGTGGTGACCACATATACCTCCATGTATCTCTGCCAACAGTTTCTGTCCATCTTCCCGGCAAATACACTTCAATTTCACACCGTTGAGTCTTCTTCTGTACAGTATGTTGTCGACAAACTGGTACATACTTGACTGCCGGGCTACTTTTTCCGCTTCTTCTTGCTCTTCGGGAAGTTCTCCTGTCTGAAGGAAACGGACAATCTGCCGTGCCCATGCTGGAGCTTGCGGCTCGACAACAAGGACTAAAGGCACCTCTGCTGCTGCGGGAACATCCGCTTCTACGGCGAGAACCTGTGGCACAGCCGGAGCTTGATGTCCCCCGGCAAGCTTGCCGGAGCAAAACTTGTCGGGAGCGTCTGCTTCGATGGAACAAGCACTGAGACTTGCTGGAGCAAACTGCTCCTCAGCATCTTTGGCGTTGATCTTGGGGACTTTCTTGGTGGCGGCTTCGGGAAGCTCTGCCGGAAAGTAGTCACCGGAAATCAACTTTCTCTTCTTGCTCTGTCCAGTTGATGGTGTCACGGATGGTTGAGTCAGCTTGAGCACAAAGATCCCTGGTTCCACAGGTAACTTAATTGCGGCACACTTTGACAGGCCATCAGCAATGTCATTCTGAGCTCTTGGAACATGTTCCATCTGTAGGCCATCAAAGTGCTCTTCTAGCTTTCTCACTTCATCAACATAAGCTTCCATCAACGGACTCTGATAGTTCTTGTTCACTTGGCAGACGACAAGTTGTGAGTCTCCCCTGACAATGAGTTTCCTAATCCCAAGGTCTGCCGCGATCCTGAGACCGGCAAGCAAACCATCATACTCTGCAGTATTGTTCGTTGCTTGCTCCTTGGGAAAGTGCATCTGGACTACATACTTGAGGTGCTCTCCGGTGGGTGCAACAAGCAGCACGCCCGCACCGGCGCCTTGCAGCGAGAAGGCACCATCAAAATACATTAGCCACTCTTTGCTTGCCTCCTTGACGGGGATGCTCGTCTCTGGAATCTCTTCATCTGGTGTTGGCGTCCACTCTGCTATGAATTCTGCCAATGCTCTGCTTTGGATAGTTGAAGTGCTTTCAAACTTGAGGCCAAAGCTTGACAGTTCCAGTGCCCACTCGACAATCCTGCCCATTGCTTCTGGATTTTGCAGTATCCTCTTCAACGGAAATTGAGTGACAACTGTGATCTCATGTGCTTGGAAGTAATGGCGCAGCTTTCTCGAGGCCATGAGAAGGCCGAAAAGCAAGTTCTACACACCGGAGTACCTTGACCTAGCCCCCTGTAAAAGGGAACTGACAAAGTAAACTGGGCGCTGCACCATTCTCTTCTGCACCTCCTTGTGTGTCTGCGCAGATCCATCTTTGTCAGGACCAGAGCTTGCCGGACCAGAGCTTGTCGGTGAAGCCCCCTGCTTGTCGCTGGATGCATCTGCCGTGGTTGCTGGCTCATCATCTGCCTCCCTCTCCGCCACTAACGCAGCACTAACCACTTGATTGGTTGCCGCTATATACAGCAGCAACTTCTCTTGTGGCCTAGGTGCGACAAGTGTTGGAGCGGAGGACAGGTATCTCTTCAAGTCCTGCAGCGCAGCCTCCGCTTCCGGAGTCCATTTCATTGGACCTGCCTTTTTCAATATTTTGAAAAACGGCAGGGCGCGCTCAGCAGATCTAGAGATAAACCTGCTGAGAGCAGCCACGCAACCGGCAAGCCTTCGTACATCCTTGACGTGCTTTGGTGCTTCAATCTGCTCTATGGCCTTGATCTTGTCGGGATTAGCTTCAATCCCCCGTTGGGACACAAAGAACCTGAGAAGCTTGCCGGAAGGGACTCCAAACACGCACTTCTCGGGGTTTAGCTTGAGGTTGATCTTGCGCAGATTTGCAAAAGTTTCATCCAAATCTTGGATCAGGGTCGCTTTGTCCTTGCTCTTGACCACTATGTCATCCATGTAGGCTTCCACATTCCTGTGCATTTGCGGCTCAAAAGCGTGATGGACTACCCTTGCAAACGTTGAACCCGCATTCTTCAAACCAAAGGGCATTCGTACAAAACAGTATGTGCCACATGGGGTAATGAACGCGGTTTTCTCCTCATCCTCTTCTGCCATGAAGATTTGATGATATCCTGAGTATGCATCAAGAAATGAAAGCAAGTCACATCCGGCTGTGGAGTCAACAATCTGGTCGATGCGCGGCAAGGGAAATGGGTCTTTGGGACAAGCTTTATTGACATTGATGAAATCGATACAAAGCCTCCATTTCCCGTTGGATTTGCGCATGACAACAGGATTAGCCAACCACGTAGGATGGAGCACTCCTCTGACAAGGCCTGCTGCTTCCAACTTCTTGATCTCTTCCGCAATGAATTCTTGGCGCTCCACTGCTTGTTTCCTAACTTTCTGCTTGACGGGCCGCGCATGAGGACAGACGGCAAGGTGGTGCTCAATTACTTTCCTCGGAACACCGGGGATGTCAGATGGTTGCCATGCAAACACGTCGACATTCGCCCGCAGGAAAGCAACGAGCGCGCTTTCCTATTTAGGATCGAGCGTGGCACTGATGGTGAAGGTACCACCAGTGCCGTCCTCCTTGGCGGACACCTTCTTGGTCTCTGGTGGAGCTGCCATTGTCTTCTTACACTTGCCGGTGGAGCTCGATGGTGCGTCCTCGACGGTAGCGCAGCACTCCGAAGAGGTGCGCTTCCCGGAGTGGGCATCAGAACTCTTGCCGGACCTAGTCTTCTTCTTCCCCCCGGGAGCTTCAGCGGCAAGTGACTTGCGATCTGTTGCAGCTGTTGCCTCCCGGTAGATCTTGTCGGCGCAGATAAGAGCATCCTTCTTGTCGCCAGGGACAGAGATGACGCTTATCGGGCCTGGCATCTTTAGTACGTTGTATGCATAGTGAGAGGCTGCCATGAATTTGGCAAGTGCTGGACGGCCGAGTATCCCATTGTAAGGCAATGGAAAATCAGCGACGTCAAAAGTGACCCTCTCAGTCCTGAAGTTCTGCTCGCTGCCAAATGTTACCGACAACGTGATCTTTCCCTTCGGCTTGCTCCTTCCCGGATTGATTCCTTGAAATGTGCCGGTCTCTTCGAGCTCGCTGTCAGGGATCTAGAGTTTCTGGAGCACTGCGGAGGAGATCAGGTTCAAGCCAGCCCCGCCGTCAACTAGCATCTTAGTGACTTTGAGGTTGCGGATAGTTGGTGAAACCAACATCGGCAAGCACCCGACCGCAGTTATGCGATCTGGGTGGTCCTCAATATCAAAGATGATAGGCGTGCTGGACCATTTCAGAGGCCTGTGTGACTCAACGGGTGGTTCTGCTGCATTGACTTCCCGCACCCATTGTTTGAGCTGGCGGTGTGAAGTATGCAGAGAAGCACCGCCATTAACGCACAGGACCTCTATGGCTTTCTGGAACTCCTGCTCATCAGTCTCGTCATCATCCATGTCTTCGTCGTCGTCGTCATCTTCATCCTTGTCGCGGCCGCGGGGAGGTCTATCTCCTTGCCGCTGCTTGGCCTTGCCGCGGCGTCCTCCCCGGCCGGGACGTTTCTTGCCGGATCCTCCAGCACCTTCCTGGGCCTTCTCCTTGTCGCGCCGCTCGTACTCAGCCTTCTGCTGCTCCACAAGCTGCTTGACTTTCTTGCAGCTCTGGAGGTCATGGCCCTTGGTGCGGTGGATCTTGCAGTACTGCTTGTTGGTGCCGTCCTGCTTGTCGGCGACCGCCACAGCCTCCGCGGCAGTCTCCTTGCCGGAGCCACCAGCTTTGGCTTTGTTGGCGCCACCTCCGCCGCCGGACTGCTCGACAACTAGCACCTCTTTGCCTTTCTTCCTTCTGTTATTCCGCCGCCGGTTTTTCCTTGCCGGGGCAGTATCCTCACTGTCAGATCCTCCTGCTCCTATATTCTCTCCGGGGAGTCTCCTCCCTTCCTCAGCACGTGCACACTTGTCGGCCAGGGCATATAGCTCACTGACGTCTCTCATCTTGCACATCGCCATCTCCTCCCGCATCCTGCGGTTCCGCACGTTCTAATGGAACGCGCTGATTACCGCGGCAGGGTGGATGTCTGGGATGTTGTGCTGTACGTTGCTGAATCTCTGTATGTACTTGCGCAGGGACTCTCCTTCCTTCTGGGCGAGCAGGTGGAGGTCACTCTCTTGGCCAGGAGGCTTGTGGCCGCCTGTGAAGGCGCCGACAAACTGATGGCACAGGTCAGCCCAGGAGGATATGGAGTTGTCCGGCAAGTGCATGAGCCAGGATCTGACGTTGGGTTTGAGCACCAGTGGGAAGTAGTTGGCAAGGATCTTGTCGTCTCGCCCCCCGGTAGCCTGCACCATGATGGTGTAGATGCTGAGGAACTCTGACGGGTGCGTCTTGCCATCGTACTTCTCCGGTACATCTGGCTTGAAATTCTTCGTGCTGGGCCACTGGACCTGTCGCAGCTCACGAGTGAACGCAGGGCAACCTACCGCGTACGGCAAGTTGCCTGGTTCTCCGGGCGCGTGCATGTCAACAGAGGGCCCAGCGCGCTTGTCAGATTGACGTCGCGCTTCTCTTCGGCGCTCGATGCGAGTACGAGCATCTTCTTGCTGTCTATCGTGAAGAACTTGGCGCTGATCGCGTCGAGTTCGTGGATCCGACGATGCGGTGGAGTCGCTATTGAGGTGGATCTGGCGAGTCGGCGATCTTGGCCGTCGGGGCAACTGATCCACGGACACCTATGGGGCCGGCGGACCGGGCCCCTTTCGGTTCGGCGGGGGGCGGAGGTCGCACGAAGAGCAGATCGAGGCGAGGCACACGAGCAGTTTACCCAGCTTCGGAGCTCTCCGGAGAGATAATACTCCTACTGCTGCTTGTCTGATTGTATTCTGTTCTTGCTCTAGAGAGCCGAGTCTTTTCTGGCTTCGAAATGATCTGAAGCTCTCGAAATAGTCGAACTAGTCAAACTGAACTTTCTGAACCCCCTCTACGTTGCGCATGGGCCTCCTTTTATATGCACAAGGGGTCACCGACAGGTGGCAACGCAGAGAAGGGTAAAAACGTAAAAAGAGAGGTAGTTGGTACAGCTACTTGTACAGTGCTTTCTACCTAAGCCTGACGGCAGGGGACAAGGGCATTAAATGCCCGTCTGTGTCGCCCTAACAGTGTAGAAAAGGACCGTCAGGGGCGCCACCGTCCTCCACGATGGCGATCTTGTCAGCATCGCATGCCACCGCTTACCGCTGGCTGCACAGCCTTCTGCCACGCGTGCCTGGAAAGGCCCCCAGGGTGACACGTTGGTGGATGCGCTGGAGCGTGGGCGCAGAGTGGCCGCATGCCACGGCAAGCGTCTTGCCGCGGTCGTGGTCTTGTCGCGCCCGGAAGCTTGTCGCTCGCCGAGCCTTGCCGGGACGCGTTGCGCGTCGCGGCAAGTTCCTTGAGATACCTCGGTTGGCCTTCCCGGCAAGCTCCTCTTGCCGGGGCCTTGTCTTCTTTACTTGAATACTTTGTTCTTGAACGGCTCCAAAGGAGCCACGGAGTATCTTGGCGGTCACCCGGCGAGCCCTTGCCGCGGGGCGCTGCAACTGCCCGTGCACAAGTTCGGGGTACTAGGGTACCCCTATTCTAGTACACCGACAGGATCCCCCGGACCTGGGCCACACATGGTGCCGAGCGCTGTTGGGCCAGGCCCAAAACAGGGCACGAGCACGCGCGGCCCGAGTAACGCCGAATCTTGCTCTGTACCCACCGCGGCCTCCCCCAACGGCACACGCTGAATGCGGCATCGTGGGAGAGATCGTGGGGGTTCTTTATTCGGAAGGGCGAAACGTCCGCCCCTTCCCTCTTTATAAGCAGGGGAAACAGGGGCAGTTTCCCCACTTCTCCGTTTGTTGCTCCAAGTCCAGAAATCTCCGCCGCTCCCCCCTTCTCCTTAGAGCCGAAAGAGAGCAGCGTTCCGTCCCTCGTCGCCACCAGCACCACCACACTGTCGATCTCCCCTGCCACTTCCGCCATGGCTCCGAAAGCCGACAAGGGGAAGGGCGTGAAATCGGCTGAGGCGCAGTGGCTCGCGGCGCTGCGGAAGGAGCGGGCCATCTTCCCCCCTCAGCTCGGCGCCAAGGAGCTGAGGAAGTACTACTACCTTTTTTGGTCGATGGAGACACGTGCGCATCCGCGCACGAGGGTACTCCCGGCCACCGCATCGGAGCTGGCTCCAACCGGGTACCCGTTCTTCGCACTTTTCTTCTACTGCGGGCTCTGCCCGCCCTTCTCGGAGTTCTTCTGTGATATCATGAACATGTACGGCCTCCGCCTCCTAGACTTCACCCCCAACGCCGTCCTCACGATGGCAGTTTTCGCACATTTGTGCGAAAACTTTGTCGGAGTCCACCCCAATGTAGCCCTTTTCCGCCACTTCTTCATGCCTCGGGTCGAGAGAGGAGAGCCGCTTGCCGGAGGGATCGCCTGGATCTCGAGAGTCGGCAAGAAGGAGGCATATCTGGAGGGTGAGCTTCGCAGCAAATGGGAGGAGTGGAGAGCGGAGTGGTGTTGGATTGTTGAGGAGAACCCGCAGCCGTTCACCGCCGTGTGCCAAGCCCCGATAGTACGCGGCAACGATTGGAGCAACGTGGCCCCGGAAGATGACAGGCCGAAGATCACCGTCACCAGAATCCTTCGCCTTAGGCTTGCCGGGCTCACTGTAGACGCTATCGGTGCAGATTTCCTTCGCCGCCGCATTGCCCCCCTGCAAGAGAGAAGGAGACCTGCCTGGGAGTTCAAGAACTCGGCGGACATCATGAGGCTGCGCCCGGGCCTCAACTTCAATTTCACCGTCCTGGAGCTGGATGCAATGCTCCTGGAGCTCTTCAAACGCGACCCTCAGCACCCGTTCCTGTTGTCGAGGGGCGTTGTTCCTTTGTGCAATAATTCTTCTCTTGACCGGATCCGCGCGATGATGCCGTTGTGCGACTCTCACGGAATCGCCCCAACTTGGCAAGAACCGGCGGATGACGTTGTGCGGGCATTCTTTGACAGCCTGGAGGAAGTGCCGATCCGCGCCGACGAGTAGAGGAGCCTCACCCGTGACACTACCGAAGCAGAGCTGCAGCACATCGCCACTAGGGCGGAAGAGGCCGCAGCAGCAGCCGCCGCGGGCGAGTTCGGGTTCACCAAGGCGGAGGAAGAGGCAGTGGAGGGGGCAAGCCTTGCCGAGCGCGAGGAGTTCGCCGGCGAGGAGGATCTTGCTGGCCCCGAGGCCGGGCCGAGCGAGCCCGGCGAGGAAGAGCCAGAGCCTTCAGACAGCCTGCCGCAAGTGGAGCCCCCGGCTGCACCAAGAAGGCGTCTCCGCAGGGCTGGTGACGCAGCGGGGCGGCAGACGGGTCAATAGCCGCCGAGCCGCGCGACACGCTCGACCGCGGCAAGCACTATTGCCGCGGGAGCGCCTCCTGCCGCTGTGGCAACTAGAGCGGGACCTTCCCGGCCCACCGCTGCTGCTCCCGCCAAGCGGGCAAGGGACCCCACTCCTCCGCCTCGCCACACCGGAGGGGAGCCGGACTTCGATCTCTCCGCGCTCTGCTCCGATGATGATGAAGAAGAAGAGTAAGCTTTCTTGCTGTCCTCGTAGTTCTTCAATCTTGCCGCTTTCATTCTGTATCTAACTTGCTTCGATCTGAACCCATCCCTTTTCAGGACGCTGGCCCAGAGAGCGGCGAAGAGGGCCAAGGCCTCGGTGATCGTCATCGAAGACGATCCCACCGTGTCAGCAGGGGGCGTGCCTGAGCCCACCTTGCCGGACCTGGCCACTACTCCGCAAAGCAGCCCCCAGCGCAGCCCCCAGCGTAAGTTTATAATTTACTTCCCGCTGTCAGGTGCGCATGGTTGCTCTTTTCTCTTACTGATATCTTGATTGTTGGATTTGTGTAGGAGCAGAGGAGCCTCACCAGGAGGGCCTGGAAGCCGCCCCCGAAGCGCCATCTGCTTCGACTACGCCGCCAAGGGTAGAGTCCCCGGCAAGGGAGCGTTCTCCGGCAAGGGAGAACTATCCGGCAAGGGCCAATTCTCCGGCAAGGGAAGACGCCAGTGATCCTCCGGCGGCTGAGACCGCGACTGCAGATCCTATCACAGGTAATCCACTTGCCTAAAAACATGCCCTTGGGTTTTTGTCCTTCTGACTTTGTTTTTGCATATTCGCTTGACTTCTCTCCATTCTTCGTTCTTCAGATCCACCCGCCACTGAGCCGATGGAGACCGAAGCTGCTGAAGGAGAGGCCGGCGCTGATGAACCCGCCGGCGAAGAGGCCGCCAAGGCTGCCGCCGCAGAAGCCGGCGAGGGATCCGGTGGTCGTACTGACGGCCCCGAGGCCGCAGGAGCGCCAGGCGCTGCACCGACCACTGATCCTCCCGCCGCTGCCGCAGAGCCAGACTCCGAGGATCCCCAGCCCGACGCCTACTTGAAGGCCGGCGACGGCGTCTTCATCAGGCTCCCCTGGGCTTCGAGCTCCAGGGCACCGGTCGAGGGAGAAACTTTCGACAGAGAGGTGCTCGCCTCCGCCGGACTGGCGCTGGTTGACGCGCCAAGCAGCAGCGAGGAGCCCGAAGAGGAGCGGCTGCTGCGGAAGCTAACGTCGCTCTACCGCGCCCGGCAAGCCAAGCTGGCTTCCCGGGAAGCGCTTGTCGCAAGGGCGGGAGTCGACATTGAGAAACGCGCGGAGGGGCTCCGGGATCTCAGGCAGGAGACTCTCCGGAGCTTGGCGGAGGATTGGGAGCAAGTCGCCGAGGAGAGGACGGCCTTCCTCCTCGCGAAGGCTGAGGTCGAAGAACAGCAGCGGCTTGCTGCCGAGAAGTTATCTGCGCGGGAGGGAGAATTGGCGCAGCGCAAGGTGAACCTCGACAGCCACGAGGAAGAACTCGCCGCGTGGGAGCAAGCAATTGGCGGCGCTCTCCAAGAAGCAAGGGATGCCGCCGCGGCTGCCGAGGCCGCCAAGAAAGAGTTGGAGGTAAAAGTGGCGTAGCTGGAGGCCAATCTCCGGACGAGCGGCGAGGAGCTCGCCGCGCTCAAGCGCGAGCGCGAGAAGGATGCTGCTGCCCATGGTGAGTTGCAAGGTCTTCTCGCGGAGAGGAACAAGGAGCTCGGCGCCGCCAAGGACTCCAACGCGGATCTCGAGCTGAAGCTGGCCACGCTGACGCAGACGCTGGACGCCGCCAAGGAGCGAGAGGTGGCCTTGTCGGAGAAGATCATGGCCGACGAGGCGCTGCTGGTGAGCATTGCCGTCACCCAGAACTCGTTCAGGGAGACGGTGGAGCACTGGACCGAGGGTCTGGTGAATATCGCCGCAGTCATCGACGGAGAGCTGGCGCAGCTGGGGATGGAGGACTTCGGGTACTCTTCCGACGAGCATCTCCAACCCAGCGCCAAGCTCAGCCTGTTCTTCAAGGGCGTGGCGATGGCCATCCAGCGGCTTCGGGAGAAGATCCCAAAGCAGCTGGCCGACGAGTCGCGCAAGATTTGCGCGGGAGTTCTTCAGAAGGTGCTGGTGGAGGTGGCTTTCCGCAACCCGGGCCTCAACCTCACCAACGTCCTCAGATCCCTGCCGCCCGATGCTGATCTGGAAGCGCTCAAGGCCCTTGTCGCACCCATTGTGGACAAGGTGAGCGAGATCAGGAGGGTTGAGGGTGGTCGTGTAGACTAGGCCGCCTGCTTTATCTTTTTCCTTGTCGCTGCTAGTCATGTCATAGGAACAATGTGTTAGAGCTGCGACAAGTTATCTTGTAATATAACTTTATTTTGAATGATGATCACTATGTTATTTCCTTTACTAGATCTCTTGCTTTGTATGTTTCTACCCTACGCTTTTAGGGAACTTGTCGGCGCAGGCACCCGAGCCGCGAGCGCTGAGTGCGGGACGTCAGCAGCCTGCTGGCGGTGCCGCTCCGACAAGAAACCTTGTCGCGACTAGTTGCAGCACACTTAAGTTGTTGAGCGGACTCGAAACAAAGTAAGGGCGCATCTAGCTACGAGTTGGTTCCTCCGCGCACAGGTTTTTCATACAAAGCACAGTCGTTCAAGGAAGATAACTTAAAATTTAAGAACTAATTGCTCAGACTTTGGCAACTTAGCTTTTCTGAAGTTTGCTTCCCGGCAAGGCGAATCTTCCTTAAATGACGGCTGGTCCACACCATTACCCTCCCTTCCCCCCCCCCGTCAAACTTGTGTGTGAGGGATCCTTCCTTTCCTTTGTTTGAGAAAAAGAAAGAAGAGAAAATATAGATATGGGGCCCTTCGGTGCGTCATTGCTTACCGGCGGTTGGTGCTGCACAAAGTGTCAGATAAAGCATGCATATGTAGAGTAAAAAGCATGAAATTGACAAGATGTGCGAAGCACATGAGTTTACTGATGCACGGGATCTGCGCCCGGCTTTGTACAAAGGATTACATGCAACAGCGGCAAGACTTGTACAAAAGGTGGTTGCCGGAACAGGTTCCGGCAACCACGCCCTACGGGTAAAACTTATGAAGATGCTCAATGTTCCAGGAGTTGCTCACCGGAATGCCATCTTCGGTCTCAAGGCGGACAGCGCCAGGCCTAGTGACTCGTTTCACCCGGTAAGGGCCTTCCCACTTCGGCGTCAACTTGTTGGAATTCTTGGCGGATTGAACGCGCCGAAGAACAAGGTCGCCTTCCTCGAAGCTTCTGGCATTAACTTTGCGGCTATGGTAGCGGCGCAAAGCTTGCTGGTATCGAGCAGCTCGTACAGCAGCCTGAAGACGATCCTCCTCAAGGAGCAGCGCGTCATCTTGTCGCAGCTGCTCTTGCTCAAGCTCATCATAAGCGAGCACTCGAGGTGACCCGTATACGAGTTCCGTGGGGAGAATTGCCTCTGCTCCATAGACTAGAGCGAAAGGCGTCTGGCCAGTGGCTCGATTTGGCGTCGTTCTGATCGACCAAAGAACCACCGGCGGCTCCTCGATCCAGTTTCTGCCGCACCTGTGCAGCCTGTCGAAAGTCCTGGTCTTGAGCCCGCGCAGCACTTCAGCATTTGCCCTCTCCGCTTGACCGTTGCTTCTCGGATGAGCAACAGAAGCGAAGCAGACCTTGGCGCCAAGGTCTTGGACGTACTGCATGAAGGTGCGGCTCGTAAATTGTGTGCCGTTGTCAGTGATGATCCTGTTAGGAATCCCGAAACAGCAAACAATCGACCTGAATAACTTGACTGCTGACTGTGCCGTCACCTTCCTGACTGGTTCCACTTCCGGCCACTTTGTGAACTTGTCGATTGCAACGTACAAGTACTCGAAGCCCCCGACAACTCGGGGGAAGGGGCCGAGGATATCGAGCCCCCAGACCAAAAATGGCCAGGATAAAGGGATCGTCTGGAGAGCTTGAGCTGGCTGGTGAATCTGCTTGGAATGGAACTGGCACGCTTCACACCTGGTTACTTGTGCAGTTGCATCCTGGAGGGCTATCGGCCAAAAGAAACCTTGCCGGAAAGCTTTGCCGGCAAGTGCTCTGGCGCCAACGTGGTGTCCACATATGCCTCCATGTATCTCTGCCAACAGCTTCTGTCCATCTTCCCGGCAAATACACTTCAATTTCACACCGTTGAGTCTTCTTCTGTGTAGTATGTTGTCGACAAACTGGTACATACTTGACTGCCGGGCTACTTTTTCCCTTCTTCTTGCTCTTCGGGAAGTTCTCCTGTCTGAAGGAAACGGACAATCTGCTGTGCCCATGCTAGAGCTTGCGGCTCGGCAACAAGGACTAAAGGCACATCTGCTGCTGCGGGAACATCCGCTTCTACAACGAGAACCTGCGGCTCAGCCGGAGCTTGATGTCGCCCGGCAAGCTTGCTGGAGCAAAACTTGTCGGGAGCGTTTGCTTCAACGGAACAAGCACTAAGACTTGCCGGAGCAAACTCCTCCTCAGCACTCCTAGTGTTGATTTTGGGGACCTTCTTAGCGACGGCTTCGGGAAGCTCTGCCAGAAAGTAATCACCGGAAATCAACTTTCTCTTCTTGATCTGTCCAGTTGATGGTGTCACGGATGGTTGAGTCAGCTTGAGCACAAAGATCCCTGGTTCCACAGGTAACTTAAGTGCGGCGCACTTTGACAGGCCATCAGCAATGTCATTCTGAGCTCTTGGAACATGTTCCATCTGTAGGCCGTCAAAGTGCTCTTCTAGCTTTCTCACTTCATCAACATAAGCTTCCATCAACGGACTCTGATAGTTCTTGTTCACTTGGCGGACGAC
Organism: Triticum aestivum; assembly: GCF_018294505.1. Lineage (NCBI taxonomy): Eukaryota > Viridiplantae > Streptophyta > Magnoliopsida > Poales > Poaceae > Triticum > Triticum aestivum. The sequence goes on from NC_057813.1 coordinate 499,359,519, forward strand.
AAGTTGTGAGTCTCCCCTGACAATGAGTTTCCTAATCCCAAGGTCTGCCGCGATCCTGAGAGCGGCAAGCAAGCCTTCATACTCTGCAGTATTGTTTGTTGCTTGCTCCTTGGGAAAGTGCATCTGGACTACGTACTTGAGGTGCTCTCCGGTGGGTGCGACAAGCAGCACGCCCGCACCGGCGCCTTGCAGCGAGAAGGCACCATCAAAGTACATTAGCCACTCTTTGCTTGCCTCCTTGACGGGGATGCTCGTCTCTGGAATCTCTTCATCTGCTGTTGGCGTCCACTCTGCTATGAATTCTGCCAATGCTCTGCTTTGGATAGTTGAAGTGCTTTCAAACTTGAGGCCAAAGCTTGACAGTTCCAGTGCCCATTCGACAATCCTGCCTGTTGCTTCTGGATTTTGCAGTATCCTCTTCAACCGGCCTCTCCTTCAGCGGCTTCGGTCTCCATCGGCTCAGTGGCGGGTGGATCTGAAGAACGAAGAATGGAGAGAAGTCAAGCGAATATGCAAAAACAAAGTCAGAAGGACAAAAACCCAAGGGCAAGTTTTTAGGCAAGTGGATTACTTGTGATGTCGGGGAAACTGATCCACGGACACCTATGGGGCCGGCGGACCGGGCCCCTTTCGGTTCGGCGGGGGACGGAGGTCGCACGAAGAGCAGATCGAGGCGAGGCACACGAGCAGTTTACCCAGCTTCGGGGCTCTCCGGAGAGATAATACTCCTACTACTGCTTGTCTGATTGTATTCTGTTCTTGCTCTAGAGAGCCGAGTGTTTTCTGGCTTCGAAATGATCTGAAGCTCTCGAACTAGTGGAACTAGTCGAACTGAACTTTCCGAACCCCCTCTACGTTGCGCATGGGCCTCCTTTTATATGCACAAGGGGTCACCGACAGGTGACAACGTAGAGAAGGGTAAAAACATAAAAAGAGAGGTAGTTGGTACAGCTACTTGTACAGTGCTTTCTACCTAACCCTGACGGCAGGGGACAAGGGCATTAAATGCCCGTCTGTGTCACCCTAACAGTGTAGAAAAGGACCGTCAGGGGCGCCACCGTCCGCCACGATGGCGATCTTGTCAGCATCGCATGCCACCGCTTACCGCTGGCTGCACAGCCTTCCGCCACGCGTGCCTGGAAAGGCCCCCAGGGCGACACGTTGGTGGATGCGCTGGAGCGTGGGCGCAGAGTGGCCGCTTGTCGCGGCAAGCGTCTTGCCGCGGTCGTGGTCTTGTCGCTCCCGGAAGCTTGTCGCTCGCCGAGCCTTGCTGGGACGCGTGGCGCGTCGCGGCAAGTTCCTTGAGATGCCTCGGTTGGCCTTCCTGGCAAGCTCCTCTTGCCGGGGCCTTGTCTTCTTTACTTGAATTCTTTGTTCTTGAACGGCTCCAAAGGAGCCATGGAGTATCTTGGCGGTCACCCGGCAAGCCCTTGCCGCGGGGCGCTGCAACTGCCCGTGCACAAGTTCGGGGTACTAGGGTACCCCTATTCTAGTACACCGACACAGTCGCAGGTGGACGCTGGAGGAGGTCGACGGTGGATCAACAGTATCCCGTGGAGGCAGTCAATGGTGGAGATGAACAGTATCTCGTGGAGTCCCGTTTTGCAGTACGCCACACCCCTCCCAATGAACAGGACCACCGTTTCGACCGTAGCGTGATAGGTCTCCAACGTATCTACTTTTCCAAACACTTTTGCCCATGTTTTGGACTCCAACTTGCATGATTTGAATGAAACTAACCCGGACTGACGATGTTTTCAGCAGAACTGCCATGATGTTGTTTTATGTGTAGAAAAGAAAAGTTCTCGGAATGTCCTGAAAATCCACGGAGGCACTTTTTGTAATTAAAAAGAATTTCTGGGCGAAAGAAATACACCAGGGTGCCCAGGGCCTGTCCACGAGACAGGGGGCGCCCCCCACTCCCCTGTAGGGCGCGCCCCCTATCTCGTGGGGCCCCTGGACCTCCACCGACCTCAACTCCAACTCCATATATTCCGTATTGGGGAGAAAAAAATCATAGAGAAAGTTCCATCGCGTTTTATGACATGGAGCCGCCGCCAAGCCCTAATCTCTCTCGAGAGGGCTGATCTAGAGTCGTTCGGGGCTCCGGAGACGGGGATTCGTCGCCGTCGTCATCATCAACCATCCTCCATCACCAATTACATGATGCTCACCGCCGTGCGTGACTAATTCCATCGTAGGCTTGCTGGACGGTGATGGGTTGGATGAGATTTACCATGTAATCAAGTTGGTTTTGTTAGGGTTTGATCCCTAGTATCCACTATGTTCTGAGATTGATGTTGCTATGACTTTGCTATGCTTAATGCTTGCCACTAGGGCCCGAGTGCCATGATTTCAGATCTGAACCTATTATGTTTTCATGAATATATGTGTGTTCTTGATCCCTTCTTGCAAGTCTATAGTCACCTATTATGTGTTATGATGCGACAACCCCGAAGTGACAATAATCGGGATACTTCTTGGTGATGACCGTAGTTTGAGGAGTTCATGTATTCACTATGTGTTAATGCTTTGGTCCGGTTCTCTATTAAAAGGAGGCATTAATATCCCTTAGTTTTCACTAGGACCCCGCTGCAATGGGAGGGTAGGACAAAAGATGTCATGCAAGTTCTTTTCCATAAGCACGTATGACTATTTACGAAATACATGCCTACATTACATTGATGAACTGGAGCTAGTTCTGTGTCACCCTATGTTATAGCTATTACATGAGGAATCGCATCTGGCATAATTATCCATCACTGATACATTGCCTACGAGCTTTTCATATATTTGTCTTCGCTTACTTACTTTTCTGTTGCTACTGTTACAACTACTACAAAAACCCAAAAACATTTATCTTTACTTTTGCTACTGTTACCATTATTATCATACCACTTTTGCTAATAAATACTTTGCTGCAGATACTAAGTTATCCAGGTGTGGTTGAATTGACAACTCAACTGCTAATACTCGAGAATATTCTTTGGCTCCCCTTGTGTCGAATCAATAAATTTGGGTTGTACTTCACCTTAGAAAGCTGTTGCGATCCCCTACACTTGTGGGTTATCAAGACTAATTTCTGGCGCTGTTGCCGGGGAGCATAGCTCTATTCTCTGAGTCACTTGGGATTTATATTTGTTGATCGCTATGAAGAACTTGAAAGATGCTAAAACCAAGATTTTGCCCTCAACTACGAGGGGAGGTAAGGAACTGCCATCTAGCTCTGCACTAGATTCTCCTTCCGTTATTAGTAGGCTTGCGACACCTAAACCTGCTACTGCTATGAATTCTGATATGTCGCATGTTATTGATGATGCCACTTCTGCTATGCATGATGAAACTACTTCTGTGCGTGATACTACTTTGCCATTAGGTGAATTTCTTGATGAACAACTTGCTAGAGTTAGGGGGAATGAAAATATTGAAGATGCTATTATTGATGATAGTGATGATGAAGGTTCTCCCAATGATTATGTATTGCCTGTTGTTCCTGAGGGTTATGTTATGAATGAAGAAGCTGCTAGGGAAATCTTTGCTTGCAATGATAGATATGATCTTAAGAAATTATTAGCTAAATGGAAGCAGCAGTCTCTTAATGCTAGAATGAAACCTGACCCTGCTTTTGCTACTTCACCTATCTGTGTTACTGATAAGGATTATGAATTCTCTGTTGATCCTGTGATTATTATTTTAGTTGAATCTGATCCTTTTTATGGCCTTGAATCTGAAACTGTTATGGCACATCTTACCAAGTTGAATGATATAGCTACCCTGTTTACTAATGATGAGAAGTCTCACTATTTTTATATCCTTAAGATATTTCCGTTCTCGTTAAAGGGTGATGCTAAGACTTGGTATAATTCTCTTGCTCCTGGTTGTGTGCGTAGTCCCCAGGATATGATTTATTACTTCTCTGCTAAATATTTCCCTGCTCATAAGAAACATGCTGCCTTGTGGGAAATATATAATTTTTGTGCAAATCAAAGAAGAGAGTCTCCCACAAGGTTGGGGGAGGCTTCTCCGGTTATTCAATGCTTTGCCTGATCATCCCCTTAAGAAAAATCAAATACTTGATATCTTTTATAATGGACTAACCGATGCTTCCAAGGACTACTTGGATAGTTGTGCTGGTTGTGTTTTCAGGGAAAGAACAGTCGACAAAGCTGAAATATTATTGAATAATATGTTGACTAATGAAAATAATTGGACTCTTCCTGAGCCAATTCCTGAACCAATTGAGCCAACTCCTGAGCCTATTCCTAAACCCACTCCGAAGAAGAGAGGTGTTTTATTTCTGAGTCCTGAAGATATGCAAGAGACAAAGAAATCAATGAAAGAAAAAGGTATTAAAGCTGAAGATGTTAAGAATTTACCTCCTATTGAAGAAATTCATGGTCTTAATATACAACCTATTGAAGAACCATATTGTCTTGATAACCCGACACAGGTAGTAAAGGTAAATTCTCTCTATAGATATGATAAAGTTGAAGTCCCCTCTACTAAATTTCATAGCCCATGCTTAGATGAATTTGATGAGTTTATGGCTAGAAAAGAAAGTTTTAATTCTTATGTTGGTAGAGAGTTAAAAAATAATGCTTTCGAGATAGGGCGTGTAAGTGATAATCTGGCTAGAGTTAAAGATGGACTTCACCTCGTTAGCAAATATGCTTCTATGGTTGCTACTCAAGCTGAGCAAGTGCTTAAAGCTCAAAATGATTTGCTTGAGGAATTAAATAATAAAAATGACTTTGCTGTTAGAGTGGCTACTAGAACAGGTAGAATGACTCAGGAACCTTTGTATCCTGAAGGCCACCCTAAGAGAATCGAGCAAGATTCTCAGAGAAATAATTTAGAGGCACCTAGTTCTTCTAAGAAGAAAAAGAAAAATGATAGGAGTTTGCATGCTTCTAGTGAACCCACTATAGACACACATGAGAATCCCAATGACATTTCTATTCTGATGCTGAAACTCAATCAGGTGATGAACATGAACCTAGTGATAATGTTAATGATAATGTTCATGTTGATGCTCAACCTAGCAAAAACAATGATGTAGAGAATGAACCTGCTGTTGATCTTGATAACCCACAATCAAAGAATCAACGTTATGATAAGAGAGATTTTGTTGCTAGGAAGCACGGTAAAGAAAGAGAACCATGGGTTCATAAACCCATGCCCTTTCCTCCTAAACCATCCAAGTCAAAGGATGATGAGGATTTTGAGTGCTTTGCTGAAATGATTAGACCTATTTTCTTACGTATGCGTTTAACTGATATGCTGAAAGTAAATCCTTATGCTAAGTATATGAAGGATATCATCACAAACAAAAGAAAGATACCGGAAGCTGAAATTTCCACCATGCTTGCTAATTACACTTTTAAGGGTGGAATACCAAAGAAACTTGGAGATCCGGGGGTACCAACTATACCATGCTCCATTAAAAGAAATTACGTTAGGACTGCTTTATGTGATCTTGGAGCCGGTGTTAGTGTTATGCCTCTCTCTTTATATCATAGACTTGAATTGAATAAGTTGACACCTACTGAAATATCTTTGCAAATGGCTGATAAATCAACTTCTATACCTGTCGGTATTTGTGAGGATGTGCCTGTTGTGGTTGCAAATGTCACTATCTTAACGGACTTTGTTATTCTTGATATTCCCGAGGACGATAGTATGTCTATTATCCTTGGTAGACCTTTTCTTAATACTGCAGGGGCTGTTATTGATTGCAACAAAGGCAATGTCACTTTTCATGTTAATGGTAATGAGCATACAGTACACTTTCCGAGGAAACAATCTCAAGTTCATAACATCAATTCTATTGAAAAAGTTCCAACTATCATTTTTGGAGGTTTTGAATTTCCTCTCCCTATTGTCAAGAAAAAGTATGATATTCTTATTGTTGGGGATTTTCATATCCCCATTGAGGTAACTTAGTGTTTTTCGAAATTTCTCCGGTTCCATGCTATTCGGAATGAGTTTGTTAACAAGACTTGATCAACCTTGTTAGTGGATTCATTTTGATGATCATGAGATGGATGAAACTAGAAGGCACAACCTTCTGTACCCTCTTTTTACTTTCTCTATTTTAGATTAAATAAAGCAAAAATAGTATTATCTGTCTGTTTTCTGAATTATCCATGCATTAAAAAAATAGTCCGAAAATAAAAGTGCTCCAAATGCCCTGCAAATTTAGTATGATTTTTTCTGGAATATTTGAGGATTTTAGGCACTGAAATCACTGCAGGAGGGGCAAGCACCAGGCCACGAGAGTGGAGCGCGCCGCCCCCCTATAGGGCGCGCCCTCTGTCTCGTGGGCCCCTGGTGGCCCCCCTCCACTTATGCCAGCACCCACACATTTCATCTTCCACCCAAAAAAATCCCCATCCAGCTCAAGCACGAGTTCTAGCTCGTTTTGCTGCGATTTTCGATCTCTTAGCTCAAAGCTCCATTCATAAAACTGCTTTGGGAGATTGTTGCTTGGTATGTGACTCCTCCATTGGTCCAATTAGTTTTTGTTCTAGTGCTTTATTCATTGCAAATTTTTGCTGCATAGGTGACCATGTTCTTGAGCTTGCATGTTAAATTTTTGAGGTCCCAAGCAATTCCAATGCATGATATAGGCTCTAGGCACTTGTAGGAGTAGTTGCTATCAATCTTGTTCAGTTTTATTTACTTTTATTTGGAAGTTATTCAAATTTCAGAAATTTTCAGAAAATGTTAAGGAAGTTTTTGAGGGGCTCTTCTAGCCAAAGCTCTCAGGAAAAACAAGCCAAAGAGAAGGAAAAAGCCAAGTATAATCTTCCTCGCTTAGCGGAAGTACCTCGTGTGAATGGCCATGCGAGGATTTCTTGAAAGAAGCTAGAATTCATGAAGATTTTTATTCTTTGATCGAGACTGTAGGTCTCACCGGTTTCATCAATGACCGGATCGATCAGTATCTCTTACTCACAAATACTTTCGTGCAAAACTTTTATTATTATCCTAAAAGTCACCGCCTGCAGTATCATTTCATTTATATGATGAATTCAGAGAAATGTCTTTAAGTATTTTTTGCGCGGTATGTAGGTTACCTTATGAGGGAGAATTAGAGGAACCCATCATAAAGATGTGGATGGCTTTGTTAATACTATCGCTGTAGAGGAGCCAAAGGGCTCTGAGGCAAAAGTCTCTAGCATACACTTTCCTGTTTTACGCTACTTTGCCATATTTGCTAGTAGATGCTTGATTGGTCGTGGAAATAGTGGAAACTTGAGTGTTCCTGATATTATCATTCTTCAACATGCCTTGCTTGGAGACAATACTTTTAGTATGGGTGCAGTCATTGCTAAATGGCTAGCCCTGAATCGTACAAAAGGCCCCATATTTGGAGGTATCTATGCTGGACGTCTTGCTAGACATTTTTAGATACCCATTAGGCACCTTGAGAAGGGGGAGATAAAATTGCCTCCTCACATTTTAGATTAAAAGAGCATGGTAGCACACAAGTTTATTGTTGACAACGAAGATAGGATGCTTTTGTATAAACTTAGATTCAATTAGAAACACATTGAGATTATTATTTTGCATGCGCCTTTGTTGTTTGATTTGCTTGCAGAAAATTTTCTTGTCACATCGGAAGCAGTGAACAATCATCGACCCTAAGCTTTTACTCCAGAACCTGAACCTGAGCTGGACCCTTATCATGCATCATCTGTCCAGTGGGATCCGGAGATTACCAGCCAGTATTATCCTGATTACACCTCTCATTACACCGGAGAGAGTAGCGGCGGTCCTTGGTTCTAGACCAACTTAGGCCAAAAGCCTAAGCTTGGGGGAGTACGTATTTCTCACCGACTTTACATTCATGTTCACACACTAGTCGTCGGTGCTCACACTCTTTTATTGTATTATCCATGCTAGTTTAAATTTCTTTTTCTAATTTTCTTCTTATGTGATTGATAAACCTTAAGAAAAACCAAAAAAAAAATTAGTTAGTTTAATTTCCATGCTTGTAGTAGAAATTTAAAATGAAAACCCAAAAAGATTTCTAGTTCTTCTTCTTTCTTGTTGGGAGCTTTCCCATGTAAATAGTTTTATTTTCTTTTCTTTCCTTTGGGGTCGAGAAGACCGTATTGAAAATGTTTAGTGGCTCTCATATGCATGATTGTTTATTTAATTTAGAGCCCATATTACTTGTCTTCTCTTTTGAGTTGAATGCTTGCAGATTCCAGCTTAGTCCAATGCACGTGCACTCTTATTATTATACACATCGTTCGGTCGTGCAAGTGAAAGGCAATAATGATGATATATGATGGACTTAATGGGATGAGAAAAGCTGGTATGAACTCGACCTCTCTTGTTTTTGTAAATATGATGAGCTCATCGTTTCTAAGTTAGCTATTATGAAGTAAACATATTTGCAATGACATTTACAGATTATAGTTGCTTGTGCCATGCTTGATTAGCTATGAGTTATAATGGTTTACCTTGCGTGCCAACATGCTATTAGAATGATTATGATGTGGTATGATGGGATGGTATACTCCTTTGAATGAATTGAGTGACTCGACTTGGCACATCTTCACGCATGAAGTTGATACAAATCAACATAGCCTTCACGATATTTATGTTCATGGTGGATTATATCCTACTCATGCTTGTATTCGGTGTGAATTAATTTTAATGCATGTTTATGACTGTTGTCGCTCTCTCAGTTGGTCGCTTCCCAGTCTTTTGCTAGCCTTCACCTGTACTAACCGGGAATACTGCTTGTGCATCCAAACTCCTTAAACCCCAAAGTTATTCCATATGAGTCCACTATACCTTCCTATATGCGGTATCTACCTGCCATTCCAAGTAAATTTGTATGTGCCAAACTCCAAACCTTCAAAAGAAATTCTGTTTTGTATGCTCGAGAAGCTCATGTTACAACTAGGGTTGCCTATATCTTCCATGCTAGGTGGGTTATTCTCAAGAGGAGTGGACTCCGCTCCTCATTCATGAGAAAGGGCCGGTAACTGGGATGACCAGTCTCATGATCCAAAAAGATCAAAGCAAATCAAAATAATTAAACAAAACTCCCCCAGGGCTGTTGTTAGTTGGAGGCACTCGTTGTTTCGAGCAAGCCATGGATTGATGCTTGTTGGTGGTTGGGGGAGTATAAACCTTTACCATTCTGTTTGGGAACTGCCTATAATGCATGAAGTATGGAAGATACAACCATCTCATAGTTGTTGCGTTGACAGTGAAAGTATGCCGCTTAAAATGTTGTTCAATCTCTATTTTAAAATCGAGCTCTGGCACCTCTACAAATCCCTGCTTCCCTCTGCAAAGGGCCTATCTATTTACTTTTATGTTGAGTCATCACCCTTCTGAAAGCATAAGTGCTCCCTAGGTGGTTTTGGTAATTAATGTCAACATATCTCTTGTTGGACTAACACTTTTATCTAGTATTTTTCAGACAAGTTCAACAGTGGAGTGGCATGGACTAAAGGATGTGGAAACTCCTTCAAGATGCTAAGAACAAAGGATTGGCTCAAGCTTCAAGCTCAAGACTCTTCATTTTACATTTCAGTGATCCAAGATCACATTGAGTCTATAGGAAAAGCCAATACTATCAAGGAGGGATGAGGTGTTGCTTAATGAGCCTCTTGCTTCATGTGCTTAGTGATATGCTCCAAAACCCTCAACTACTTTCTCACATCCACAAATGACCTAAACCCAAAGCCAAAATCGGCCATACCGATTCCTTCTATCCGGCGCCACCGAGTTTGGATGTCTTAGCCACTACCACAAACCCTAGGCAAATCAGTCTTACCGATAGGGATCTCGGTCTCACCGAGATGGGATTGTAATCTCTCTGTGTATGTCCATTATCAAAATCGGTCTCATCGATTTTGAGCAATCGGTACTACCGAGATTACAATGCAAACTCTCTGGTTAACTTATTACTAAAACCGGTCCCACCGAGTTTGAGTAATCGGTCCCACCGAGTTTGCCTGACCAACTCTCTGGTTAGCTAATTACCAAAATCGGTCTCACCGAGTTTGTGTAATCGGTCTCACCGAGATTACGTTATGCCCTAACCCTAACTGAATCGGTCCTACCGAGTTGCATTTCGGTCCCACCGAAAATCCTAACGGTCACTAGGTTTACTAAATCGGTCCGACCGAGTCTGTTGAATCGGTCCCATCGAGTTTGGTAAACTGTGTGGAACGGTTAGATTTTGTGTGGAGGCTATATATACCCCTCCACCTCCTCTTCATTCGTGGAGAGAGCCATCAGAACAAGCCTACACTTCCAGCATCCTCTTTCTGAGAGAGAACTACCTACTCATGTGTTGAGGCCAAGATATTCCATTCCTACCATATGAATCTTGATCTCTAGCCTTCCCCAAGTTGCTTTCCACTCAAATCTTCTTTCCACCAGATCCAAATCCTATGAGAGAGAGTTGAGTGTTGGGGAGACTATCATTTGAAGCACAAGAGCAAGGAGTTCATCATCAATGCACCATTTGTTACTTCTCGGAGAGTGGTGTCTCCTAGATTGGCTAGGTGTCACTTGGGAGCCTCTCACAAGATTGTGGAGTTGAACCAAGGAGTTTGTAAGGGCAAGGAGATCGCCTACTTCGTGAAGATCTACCGCTAGTGAGGCAAGTCCTCCGTGGGCGACGACCATGGTAGGATAGACAAGGTTGCTTCTTCGTGGACCCTTCTTGGGTGGAGCCCTCCGTGGACTCGCGCAACCGTTACCCTTCGTGGGTTGAAGTCTCCATCAACGTGGATGTACGATAGCACCACCTATCGGAACCACGCCAAAAACATCCATGTCTCCAACTGCGTTTGAATCCTCCAAAACCCTTCCCTTTACATTCTTGCAAGTTGCATGCTTTACTTTCCGCTGCTCATATACTCTTTGCATGCTTGCTTGCTATGTGTTGTGAATGTTAAACTTGTGCCTAAACTCCACTTAAACTTAAAAAGGGTTAAAAACTACAACTTTGGTACTTAGTGTCTAATCACCCCCCCCCCCTCTAGACACCTCTTCTCAAGGTCCTACAAGTGGTATCAGAGCATTGGTCTCCATTGCCTTGGTTTAATCACCATTGGAGGAAGATAGATGAGTCTACTTTGGGGAGTCTTAGACATAGAGTGCCTATTCTTGATGTAGAGTATTTTCATGAGTGGAAAAATGAGATGCTTGTAATTCTCAATCAATATCATCTGAACAAGTACATTGCTAGCCCTTGTGCACCTTATGTTGATCGTATGTATCCTACCCTTGATGAGTCTATTGACATGATTAGGAATCTTAGAACTGTTAATCTTATCACTAGAGGCTTGCCTAGAAACTTGATTATAAAACTGCCTACTCTTGAGTGTGCCTACACTATATGGAAATTTCTTGAGGAATGATTTCCTGATTATTCTTTGAAAAATCTTGATGAAATTCTCCATATGTCTATTGCCTTGAGTAAGATGAATACTAGTGATCCTATGTTTGGTGATCGTCTATTTGAGCTTACGAGCCTCATGCGTGCCAAAGGAAATGTTGGTATTATTAGTGATATTATTTCCGAAGCTATAAAAATTCAGACAAGATCTTTGTCAAACTCACTCTAACGAATCACCCTCTCTAGGATTTGATCCACCACATGACGATGTTGAACATGGATACTATGATGAGGATGATGAAAGTGATTTCGATCTTGATGATGCAATGAAACACTTTGGTATTATGGGAAATCTTTGGGGATATATGTCAGGAGGAAAGGAATGGGTTCTTGATAGTGGATGTACCGATCACATGACCGGAGATAAAGACATGTTTCGTGAGCTTGCTGATAATGATAGTCCTCAAAAGTATTACACTTTCGGTGACGACTCAAAGGGTAAGGTGGATGGCCTCGGTAAGGTGGCCATCTCACATGATAGCTCCATACAAAATGTCATGCTCGTTGAATCTCTTGGATACAACTTACTTTCAGTATCTAGACTTGCTGACTTTGGTTTCAATGTCTTATTTACTGAAGTTGATTGCCAAGTGTTTCGTCGAGACAATCATAAAATGGTCTTTACCGGTATACGTAGAGGTGATCTTTACATTGTTGATTTCACTAAAAAGTCCCAACCTAAAACTTGCTTCATTGCTAAATCCTCAAAAGGTTGGTTATGGCATAGACGACTAGGTCACATTGGCATGAGAAACCTTGACAAGCTTATTAAAGGAAATCATATCCTTGGAGTTAATGATGACATATTTGATAAGGATAGACTTTGCAGTGCTTGTCAAGCAGGTAAACAGGTTGGAGGAAGGCATCCCGTGAAGAACATCATGACCACAAGGAGGCCACTTGAGCTACTTCACATGGATCTCTTTGGTCCCAACTCTTACAAGAGCCTCGGTGGAAATTCTTTTGGTCTAGTTATAGTTGATGATTTTTCAAGATTTACGTGGGTGTTCTTTCTCGAGGATAAATCGCAGGTCCAAAAGATCTTCAAAAACTTCGCTAGGAAGGCCCAAAATCAGTTTGAAGTGAAGATCAAGAAGGTTCGCAGCGACAACGGAACGGAGTTCCAGAACGTAAATGTGGACACCTTTCTTGACAAAGAAGGGATTTCACACGAGTTCTCGGCTACGTACACACCTCAACAAAATGGATTTGTTGAGAGGAAGAACTGGACGCTCATCGAAATGGCGAGAATGATGCTTGATGAGTACAAGACGCCGAAGCACTTTTGGGCAGAAGCGGTTGAGACAGCTTGTCATGCAACAAATCGCTTGTATCTTCACAAGCTACTCGGCAAGACAGCATACGAGTTCCGCACCGGTAACAAACCCCAAGTTGGATACTTTCGAGTATTCGGCTCAAAGTGCTACATTCTTGATAAGCATCGTCGTTCTAAATTTGCTTCTAAGTCTCATGAAGGTTTCCTACTAGGTTATGGCTCAAACTCTCACACTTATCGTGTCTACAACAATTTCACCCCAAAGGTTGAAGAGACGGTAGATGTGAAGTTTGATGAATCTAACGGCTCGCAAGTAGAGCAATTGCCAATTGATGTAGGAGACAAAGATCCTTCGGAAGCAATCCAAGACTTGTCTATTGGCAAGGTTCGTCCAACGGAGGTGAAGGAGAGTACCTCGTCCGTCCAAGTGGAAGCTTCTACTTCACGACAAGGTGAACCAAGAGTTGATACGGAAGCATCCACAAGTGGGACACACCAAGCTGAAGAAAACGAGGAAGTGCATAAAGATGAACGTCAACAACCTCCTTCTCCACCACGACAAGAGAACGACAACGCCAACAATCAAGAAGATCAAGAAGAAGAAGAAGATGAAGAAGAAGTTCAACCAAGATACAAGCAAAAGCTTTCATGAGTTCGAGCAAGAATTGCTAAAGACCATCCCGTCAAGCAAATCTACAATGATATTCAAACCGGGAGAATCACTCGCTCAAAAACTCGTTTAGCTAACTTTTGTGAAAACTATTCTTTCATCTCTAGCATTGAACCTATGAAGGTCGAAGAAGCATTGGAAGATCCGGATTGGATAAATGCTATGCATGAAGAGCTACACAACTTTGAGAGAAACCAAGTTTGGACATTGGTTGAGAAGCCCAACAACAACCACAACATCATCGGTACCAAATGGGTGTTTCGCAACAAGCAAGATGAAGATGGACAAGTAGTTCCCAACAAAGCACGTCTTGTCGCCCAAGGCTACACACAAGTCGAAGGTTGAGAGGAGAATTGAACATCATAGATGCTTCAAACTTGGAGTAGAAACTCCATTGGATACATGCAAGACATGAGCTTATGACTAATCCTTGATATTTCTCTTATGATGAAAATCTTATGTCTTGGACATATTTGCATCTTGCATGTTATCTAACCCATGTAGGTACTTGGTTGAATCAAATTCCATGAGATTGTAATCAACTCACATCTTGAGCAATCTCTACATCACCAAGTCTCTATACAAAGGTGGTTGAAGACAAGGAAGCACGAAACCATACAAACAAATCCTTTGACAAATTCTATGTTAAGCTTCATGGTTGTCATTTTTGGATACACAAGTGCTCTTCCTTGCAAGAACTAACCCATGTAGGTAGATGGACTCAAATTCCAAGTGGTGCTCCCAACTCTTGATGAGCTACATCAACCTTGAGCAACCCACACAAGTTCAACTACATGATCAACACCACCAACCAAGGTATGTTATTCCATCTTAGAGAAGCTTTACTCCGAGTCATGAGCTAAAGCAACTCGACAAGATGTGAATACATCAAGATGCTTAAACGAAAAATGGTAACCCCATTTTGAGCTTAAACGATGAGTATGACCTATGATCAAGTGATCTCACTTGAATCCTAAGTCAATATACTCTAACATAGGTGACTTTGTCACCGACCATCTCTAGATGAAGTTCTCTTGTGTTCGTCTCTGTGTTTTTGCATTTGTCTCATGCATATTTCATCTAGATTTTTTTTGTTTGTTTGCTCTGCATTTTATGCATCAATTCATTGCATATCATTTAGTTAATTCCTTGCAAATCTTTGTGAGATCTGTCTAGTCTAGTGAGCTGAGGTGACAAGTGTTTTCTCTGCGATGAACTCGGTTACACCGATTTGTTATTTTCGGTCCAATCGAAAACCTTCGGTACCACTGAAGCATACCACTCGGTGCCACCGATTTCACAACAGGAAAAACAGTTTGCCACTTATTCTGAGTTTGTTCTGATCCAGCTCCACTCAATGAATCTTGTCCTCTAACAAGCATCACATTTTTATCAAGTGCTTTATGTTGTGACTCAAGGATCAAAGCCATTCACGAAAAATTCTAGAGGGAGAGAGAGATCATCTTTATCAAGCCCTTCTTGGAAATTGATGTCAAAGGGGGAGAGAGAGATCACATCAAAGCTTATCATTTTAGAGAGAGTATCACCTTCTTAGGGGGAGAGAGAGAGATCTCCAGGGGGAGAGAATACTAGTAGAAATTATTTCTCAAGGATCCCAGATGCTTGGTGTTCAAGAGGAGAGATGCCACATGTCTTCTTGAGGGGAAAGACATGTTCATATGTGCTTACTTGCATTAGTTTGCATTAGCTCTGTTCATTTAATTCTTTCAGCTCTGATTTTCTGTTCCCTATCTTCTCCCAGTATCCCATGTTAGATTCAGGGGGAGCAAGACATCTAAGGGAAAGAAATCAGTCAAATTCATTGAATATCTATACTCTTGGGGACATGTCTAATCAAATGTGGTACTTAGTACTCACTCTCTACATATCATCCCAGTCTTGGTATTCTTGTGGTTTCTTCTGTTTGCTCTGGCTAGTAGATGTATCTGTGTTATCTAACCTTGTTTACACAGGTTCATTCCATCCTAAGCCTACTCAAGACTACAAGGTAAGTATATGCATCACAATCATGTGTATGAGGAATTCTTGCTGATGTACATACTGTTTGCAAGAAGAACTCATGGGCATGAAGGTATTTCCTTTAATACTTTTTGCTCTGATGCATATGGCCAAGATACATGTAACACATTGCCTGCTCTATCATGGTTATGCTCTCACATGCTTCTATATTTCACATTCACATGATTGCATACATGTAGGGGGAGCCTATGCTTGTTACATGTCTTTCCAAAGCTTTACTTGCTATTCTTTATATCCTTATCTAAAGCTTTGATGTATGTTGCCATCAATTACCAAAAAGTGGGAGATTGAAAGCACAAGTGCTCCCTAGGTGGTTTTGGTAATTAATGTCAACATATCTCTTGTTGGACTAACACTTTTATCTAGTATTTTTCAGACAAGTTCAACAGTGGAGTGGCATGGACTAAAGGATGTGGAAACTCCTTCAAGATGCTAAGGACAAAGGATTGGCTCAAGCTTCAAGCTTAAGACTCTTCATTTCACATTTCAGTGATCCAAGATCACATTGAGTCTATAGGAAAAGCCAATACTATCAAGGAGGGATGAGGTGTTGCTTAATGCGCCTCTTGCTTCATGTGCTTAGTGATATGCTCCAAAACCCTCAGCTACTTTCTCACATCCACAAATGACCTAAACCCAAAGCCAAAATCGGCCATACCGATTCCTTCTATCCGGCGCCACCGAGTTTGGATGTCTTAGCCACTGCCACAAACCCTAGGCAAATCGGTCTTACCGATAGGGATCTCGGTCTCACCGAGATGGGATTGTAATCTCTCTGTGTATGTCCATTATCAAAATCGGTCTCACCGAGTGTGAGCAATCGGTACTACCGAGATTACAATGCAAACTCTCTGGTTAACTTATTACTAAAATCGGTCCCACCGAGTTTGAGTAATCGGTCCCACCGAGTTTGCCTGACCAACTCTCTGGTTAGCTAATTACCAAAATCGGTCTCACCGAGTTTGTGTAATCGGTCTCACCGAGATTACGTTATGCCCTAACCCTAACCGAATCGGTCCTACCGAGTTGCATTTCGGTCCCACCGAAAATCCTAACGGTCACTAGGTTTACTAAATCGGTCCGACCGAGTCTGTTGAATCGGTCCCACCGAGTTTGGTAAACTTTGTGGAACGGTTACATTTTGTGTGGAGGCTATATATACCCCTCCACCTCCTCTTCATTCGTGGAGAGAGCCATCAGAACAAGCCTACACTTCCAGCATCCTATTTCTGAGAGAGAACTACCTACTCATGTGTTGAGGCCAAGATATTCCATTCCTACCATATGAATCTTGATCTCTAGCCTTCCCCAAGTTGCTTTCCACTCAAATCTTCTTTCCACCAGATCCAAATCCTATGAGAGAGAGTTGAGTGTTGGGGAGACTATCATTTGAAGCACAAGAGCAAGGAGTTCATCATCAACGCACCACTTGTTACTTCTTGGAGAGTGGTGTCTCCTAGATTGGCTAGGTGTCACTTGGGAGCCTTCGACAAGATTGTGGAGTTGAACCAAGGAGTTTGTAAGGGCAAGGAGATCGCCTACTTTGTGAAGATCTACCGCTAGTGAGGCAAGTCCTTCATGGGCGATGGCCATGGCGGGATAGACAAGGTTGCTTCTTCGTGGACCCTTCTTGGGTGGAGCCCTCCGCGGACTCGCGCAACCGTTACCCTTCGTGGGTTGAAGTCTCCATCAACGTGGATGTACGATAGCACCACCTATCGGAACCACGCCAAAAAGATCCGTGTCTCCAACTGTGTTTGAATCCTCCAAAACCCTTCCCTTTACATTCTTGCAAGTTGAATGCTTTACTTTCGGCTGCTCATATACTCTTTGCATGCTTGCTTGCTATGTGTTGTGAATGTTAAACTTGTGCCTAAACTCCACTTAAACTTAAAAAGGGTTAAAAACTGCAACTTTGGTACTTAGTGTCTAATCACCCCCCCTCTAGACACTTCTTCTCAAGGTCCTACACCTTCTTATTAAAAAGCACCCGCTGGAGAGCACACTGTTATTTGCATTCATTACTATTGGTTTATATTGGGTATGACTTGAATGGATCTCTTTTACCATGAATTACAATGTTTAGTCAGTCCTTGATCTTTAGAGGTGCTCTGCATTTATGTTTTGCGGTCTCAGAAAGGGCTAGCGAGATACCATTTTGTTATATCATGTTATGATTGTTTTGAGAAAGTGTTGTCATCCGAGTTTTATTATTATGGCTCGCTAGCTGATTATGCTATTGATATGAGTAATTGTGAGAGCTAAGTGTTATTGTGAGTATGGTTAGTTCATAATATTTGCTAAAACTTGAATGCTGGCTTTTCATATTTACAACAACAAGAGCAAACAGAGTTTATAAAAGTTTTTCTTTATCACTTTCAGTTTATCAACTGAATTGCTTGAGGACAAGCAAAGGTTTAAGTTTGGGGGAGTTGATACGTCTCCAACGTATCTACTTTTCCAAACACTTTTGCCCTTGTTTTGGACTCTAACTTGCATGATTTGAATGAAACTAACCCGGACTGACGTTGTTTTCAGCAGAACTGCCATGATGTTGTTTTATGTGTAGAAAAGAAAAGTTCTCGGAAAGTCCTGAAAATCCATGGAGGGACTTTTTGGAATTAATAAGAATTTCTGGGCAAAAGAAATACACCAGGGGGCCCAGGGCCTGTCCACGAGACAGGGGGGCGCCCCCCACCCCCCTGTAGGGCGCGCCCCCCTATCTCGTGGGGCCCCTGGACCTCCACTGACCTCAACTCCAACTCCATATATTCCGCATCGGGGAGAAAAAAATCATAGAGAAAGTTTCATTGCGTTTTATGACATGGAGCCGCCGCCAAGCCCTAATCTCTCTCGGGAGGGCTGATCTGGAGTCTGTTCGGGGCTCCGGAGAGGGGGATTCGTCGCTGTCGTCATCATCAACCATCCTCCATCACCAATTTCATGATGCTCACTGTCGTGCGTGAGTAATTCCATCGTAGGCTTGCTGGACGGTGATGGGTTGGATGAGATTTACCATGTAATCAAGTTAGTTTTGTTAGGGTTTGATCCCTAATATCCACTATGTTCTGAGATTGATGTTGCTATGACTTTGCTATGCTTAATGCTTGTCACTAGGGCCCGAGTGCCATGATTTCGGATCTGAACCTATTATGTTTTCATGAATATATGTGTGTTCTTGATCCTATCTTGCAAGTCTATAGTCACCTATTATGTGTTATGATCCGACAACCCCGAAGTGACAATAATCGGGATACTTCTCGGTGATGACCGTAGTTTGAGGAGTTCATGTATTCACTATGTGTTAATGCTTTGGTCCGGTTCTCTATTAAAAGGAGGCCTTAATATCCAGTTTCCACTAGGACCCCGCTGCAACGGGAGAGTAGGACAAAAGATGTCATGCAAGTTCTTTTCCATAAGCATGTATGACTATTTACGGAATACATGCCTACATTACATTGATGAACTGGAGCTAGTTCTGTGTCACCCTATGTTATAGCTATTACATGAGGAATCGCATCCGGCATAATTATCCATCACTGATCCATTGCCTACGAGCTTTTCATATATTGTTCTTTGCTTATTTACTTTTCCGTTGCTACTGTTACAACTACTACAAAAACCCAAAAACATTTATCTTTACTTTCGCTACTGTTACCATTATTATCATACAACTTTTGCTACTAAATACTTTGCTGCAGATACTAAGTTATTAAGGTGTGGTTGAATTGACAACTCAACTGCTAATACTCAAGAATATTCTTTGGCTCCCCTTGTGTTGAATCAATAAATTTGGGTTGTACTTCACCTTCGAAAGCTGTTGCGATCCCCTACACTTGTGGGTTATCATAGTGCTCCAACACAAGTACGTTTCCTCCGCTTTGCAGTATGCCACACCCCTCCCGATCAACAGGATCCCGTTTCGACTATAGGAGGTCCAAGAGAAGTCCGTTTCCTCCATTTTGCGGTACGCCAGACCCCTCCCAATGAATACGATCCCGTGTCGACCGTGGCTAGTCGAACAGAAGGCCGTTTCCTCCGTTCTGCGGTATGCTAGGCCTCGTTTCCATCGGTTGTTCCGTCCAAGCCGGTTGGCTCCCGATGAACAGCACGCGTTGCATTGCCTCCCGATGAACACGATGCATTCCATTACCTCCCCATGAACACGACAACGACGCAGTTTCTCCGTTCCGACCCAGCCATGTACAGGATCCCTGGCCGTACATATGCGCGAGTACGTGTTCGAGACCCCGCCCAGATGTACGTACGTGGCCGTATTTACTTTCTTGCACCCTGGCCGCTGTACGTACGTGTACATGCTACATGCGTGCCTCTACTACAACACGTGCGCTTCCTTACACGGCCACGGCTCATCGCTGCAGCCTGCAGACAGACCGATCGTATGTACGTACACGTTCGCCACCAGAATGACAATGCTACATATGCTTCGACCAGGTGGGTCCCGACTGTCCATCACTTCCTTGCGTGCGAAGATGTAGCTGGTGGGTCCCAACAGTCAGGGGGGCGAATCATTTGTTTTGCCCGTAATATGGACGCACTTCCTTGCGTGCGAAGATGTAGCTGCTGGGTCCCAGCTGTCAGGGGGGAAACGTTTTTTTGTGAAATACGGTAGCCCGTCCAGTGGGTCCCTACTGTCAGGTGGAGGAATAATTATTTTGCGCGTAATAAGGAGGCACTTCCTTGCTGCGGCCATGGACCCAGCTGTCAGCCTCTCCACGTACAGTACTCTTCCAATGGAAGTCATTCATTGACCACATTGACCACGCCGCGCTGAGAGCACCAGGGCGGTGGTCGACGGCGAGGCCTACAAAGGGGACGACGTGGAGCCAGGGAAGATGCGGCAGTGGATGCCCATGCGAGAGGAGTACGATGGTTCACTGGTTCGGTTGTGGTGTGAGGCTGCCGTCGCCGCAGAATAACATGGGGTGTGGGTGAGTAGAGGGATGGCTTGGCCAGCGGTGGGAGTAGTAGGGGGTGGTGAGGCCTCCGCGGCATAACAGCTGGCCACGGGAGGCAGGAGTACGCGGCACGACTGGCGCTGGTTTGGGCGGCTGGAGCAAGAAGACCAGAGGTTGAAGAAGCACTACGGCCGTTGGGTGGACATTGTACGATCACTGGAGCTAGAATCCTTCATATTGACTAAGTTGACAAAGCCCTCTGTCCCCGTCAACTTAGTGGGCCCACAAGTCAGCATCCCACTATGCTGGGTCCCAGCTAGCAGGGGGAGTATTCATTTTTTTTGTGCGTAATAAGGAGGCACTTCCTTGCGTGCGAAGCTATAGCTGGTGGGTCCGACCTGTCAGTGGGGGGAACATTTTTTCGCAAAATACAGAGGCCCTTCCGGTGGGTCCCAGATGTAAGGTGGAGGAATCATTATTTTACGCGTAATAAGGAGGCATTTCCTTGTGTGCGGCCGTGGACCCAGCTGTCAGCCTCTCCACGTACAGTCCACGTCCGATGGATATTGTTCGTTGACCATGTTGACCACGCCGTGCCGAGAGCACCAGGGCGGTGGACGACGGCGAGGCCTAGGAAGGGAATGACGTGGAGCCGGGGAAGACTCGGTAGTGCTTGCCCATGCAGTGGGGAGTACGAGGGTTTACTGGTCCGACTGCCGTCATCGGAAAATAAAAGGAGGTGTGGGTGAGTAGAGGAATGGCATGGCCAGCAATGGAGTAGGGTGGGCGGTGCGGCCTGTGCGGCACCACAGCCAGCCACGGGAGGCGGGAGCAGGCAGTCCCACCGGTGCTAGTTTGGGCGGCTGGAGCAAGAAGATTAGATATTGAAGAAGCAGCACGGCCGTTGGATTAACATCCAACGGTCACTGCTACTAGAATCGTTTGTGGACTAAGTTGACAACGCCTTTCGTATACGTCAACCTAGTATACCCACAAGTCCGCCTTCAAATCTGTCCCAAACAGCATACAACCCAAAATTTCTAGCCAGATTCAAATTAATTTAAAAACTAAACATATCTTAATTTAAATCCAATGAAATTTTACCTGCACAACAACAATGAAATTTAAAATATCAAAATCCAAAAGAAAAAAGTATTTTGGAATTAATTGCCTTTTTGCTGTATTTTTTTATTTTACAGCCCATTTATTATTATCTATAGCCGATTTCTTATTACTTATAGCCCATTTTTTCGGAAAATGCATCCCTCCTCGTCTTGAAAGATTTCCGGCCCAGCGGGGCATAGAAAAGCAAGTAGGCCTACGTTGGTTATTCTGCAAAAAACAAAATAGCTGGGCTAGCCATTTTCAGAAAGGAAAAAAACAAACTAGGTTGGTCATGTGCTAAACATATGAAATAAAAGTCTGGGCTACACGGGCCACAGCTCCCGCACAACCTAGTTGATACCCTTCTCCGTCCCCAAAAACAAAATTACTGTGCGCCGTGCTAGGTCCCTGCTGTCATCCTCACCATGCACAGTCATCTCCTTATTCCTCTCGGTTGTTGACCATGTTGACAACACCGGAGGGCAGCGCCGCAGTGAGCGAACCAAGGCGGAGGACGATGGTGAGGCCTCGGACGGGAACGAATAGGAGCCGGGGAAGATGCGCGGAGTTTTAGGGTGTGATGTGGCCATGATGCATGCGCGGCAGCACAGCCAGTCGTGGGAGGCAGGAGCAGGCGGTCCCGCCGGCGCTGGTTTGGCTTTGGCGGCTGGAGGAAGAAGAGACTGAAGAAACACGACAAATGTTGAATGTCAGTCCAACGGTCAAGGTTCGCACAATCGTTTGTTGACTAAGCCGACACCAAGTAGCATACTTTTTCATATATAGGAAGAAAAGAAAAATTGGGCTCGTTCGCCTGATAACATTCCCGAAACTGCGACCGTTAGATCTTGCGTCGCAACTAAAACTGCGAGGAAAATGCGTTCATCTGCCATCCTCCTCCCAGGGAACGTTCGCCACATAAGTGACTAGCACCCTTGGTTTTCAACCGAGAGGCCTTGGGTTCGAGTCCCAGGAACTCTCAATTTTGTCCTCCTTCCTTCCTCGCAAAAAAATCAAAGACTTGAGAAGGCGTACAGAACAAGCTAGTGTACCAGTAAAGAGACGTTGCTGAGTTTTAGAAAAAAGAGAGACATGCTCCTGTAGCTGGTTCGAATCCAAACCTAGACTATGACTATATATGGTGCTATGCCACTCTGCAAGTAATGAAACTGACATATCCAATGTTCGCTTCTCCTCTTCTCTACTTACTCTGCCTAGCATCAGAAGCTCTGGGCAGCAACCATGTCCGCTGGCTACTCGTCCACCTGCTCTTCAGCAGGCAACAACCAGATATGCGCCAAGTCGCCACCCGTACCATCTCCTGTGGGTTTCATCACACCTCCACCGACACACGCACCACAGCCGGTTGCTCATCGCAACCCGCTGCCATTGGTGTGGTGCCACTGCTGCAAATCACGCAGATTCATCCGTCGCGTCTCAACCACAATCCTCAACCCTGGCCGAGTCTTCTACAAATGCTCGAATCATGGGGTAATAATATGTTTAAGTGTTGTTCTACTACTTTCAGTTGCTGATTTTTTTAATAGTTTGGTTGATGATCTTCCAATTTGATTCATGCAGAAAAGGGAAGATTTGTGTGATTTGTATTTCTGGGAAGTTGCTGATGTGGGGGAATGCAACTATGCTAATTATTTGGTTAGCCAAGGAATCCCAATACCAGCAGATTGGGGTGTTGGACAAGTAACTGAAGGAACGACAGAAGAGGAAGATGCAGAGCAGAAGGTTAAAGATGCAGTTCCTCTGATCATGGCCAAGCAACAGCTGCTGAACGGCCTTGATAGCAATGAGGAGATGAAAGATCTTGTGAAGATAATGGGCAAAATCGATGTGCTCTGTAGGATGATTGTCTCTTTATTTGCAGTGTATGTAGCACTCGTGATGTATTCAATGGCTATGACATGAGCACTTTGCTGAAACTAGTAATGAATGAAACATGTGTAGCAGGCTGGGCGTAGTGTTGTGAACATCTAATGGTTTCTATTAACGAAAATCGGGGGGTATTCCCTTTTGTTCATAAATAAATAAATAACAGTGGCCCTTTTGGTAATAAATAAATAAATTAGTAGAGGCCATGTCGAATCAGCTTTGTTCCCATTCGAAGACGTCAAGAAAATTGCAGTCCAACAGCAAACTATGTCATCAAATTCAAGTTTCACAGCCAAATATGAGTACAACTAAACAACAACGTCATCATGTTTTGGTCGTCATACAATCACCAAACACAAATCAACATACATAACAAGTGATGTTCTCACAGTAAAATACTAAACAACACGTTCATCAGCTTTCAGTTGTCATAGCAAACACAATTTTACATAGTAGATAAACAAACGTCTTCTGACAGGGAAATATGACAAAAGCAATATAATCATCATCCGCAGTAGCAGCGTCAACATCTTCGCCGTGTGTATCAGTCTGAACCATAATTCCCCACAGTTTCATCTTCTTCATCATCCTCAATGTCCTCGAACATTGGCTTCTTCTTGATCAACTCTTGTATGTCCACAGCACGACAGGCAATCTTTTTGCCAGCGTAATTGACGTGATGGTTCTCAAAGATATTAGGAACATCTGTGGAATCTTGTACATCAGGAGCAGTGTAAGCATCATCTTGTTGTGCAACTTCATTAAACGAATTCCTCTGCTCAAATCTTTGCAATACTCTACAGTCATCGCTACGTGCAAATGTGTCTTCCAAGAAAAATATTTGTGTTGCTTGATTTGCCAAAATAAAAGGCTTGTTGGTCTAGTACGCCGCCTTGACATTGATGGATTTGAAATAATCATCAGCTCTGGGTTTTGCGATCCTGGAAAACAGGTTATACCAATGACAACACAACAGAACGACACACTGATGATCCTCGAAACTAGAGATATACTGCAACTGAACAATGTCTGTTATGTTAGCATACATTTTAGTTGTCACTCTACCATACGTATCCGTGCTCATGATGGCACTGGTTTGTGTCTTCCTGCCTTCGTCGCGTGCAAGGGTGTTGTAGCGCACATCTCCAACAACACAAGATTCATAATGTCTTACCCGAGTATCAGGACCCATTGCTAGTGCGTAAAGGGCATCATCAACT
>NC_057813.1:499684420-499769552 GCF_018294505.1 Triticum aestivum
CAGTGAAGTCAAACAGATTATGCAAGCAGGAAATGACTTCACGAAGACAAACTATAAGTAAAGAGAAGTGAGAGATAGAACCAGTAGCTTCAGGAAGACAGTGGTTTGTTTGACCAGTTCCAGTTGCTGTGACAACTGTACATCTGGTTAGGGAGGCTGAGATTTAACTCAGAAGACCGCGTCTTCACCTTATTCCCCTTGAGCTAAGGACACCTAGTACCCGCCTAATCACTCTGGTAAGTCTTCAAGGCAGACTCCCAAACCTTCACAGACTTTGTTCACCAGCAATCCACAATGACCCTTGGATGCTCAGAACGCGACGCCTAACCGGCTGGAGGATTCACAGTCCTCAAGTGTAACAAGTCTTTAGATCAGATAAACCATTAGGCAAGTAGAACCCCAACCTCATGGCGCCCCTTCCCACCCCCACCCTCTCCACGGCGATCTCCACCACCTCCGGCGATCTCCACCCCTAGCCACCAAATTATAGTTTCTCTCCATTAGATCTCTCCGGTGTCTTGAGATCTACTCGTTCATACCCATCTTTCATGAGTTCCAATAATGGTTCCACCCTTGGCTTGGACTTCTCCAAGGGTTTGGTTTTTGCTGAGAAGGTTTTTCAATCTACGGGCTTTTCGGTGCATCCCATGGAGGACTCGGAGATCTTTACCATGGTGGTTTCGTTTGGACGTCATTCCTTCCATTTGAATGAAGATTCGGTGGCGGCAGCTCTTGAGGCAGCAATTGGTGGCTCGGGTATTGATCTTATGGTTTTCTTGATCAAGGATAAGGTATTTGGCTTTCAGGTATCTTGCAAGGCTGTTGCCATGATCATTATTAGTCTTCGATCTTTTGCTTGTGATCATTTCAAATGTTACTTTCATCTTTGGAGTAACGGGGGCCCGAATTGGAGTCGTGAGTTTAGGATCTGGAATTTGGAATGTGATGCTGAGTGGATCCTCGTTAGTCCTTCTAAGCGGCGTGCAGCTCTTGGGGTTCTAGCTATGCATTCTAGGCCATCAAAATCTTCATTCAAATCCTCAAATTCTGTTGGCAAGAAATTTTCATTTGCGGTCTTTCAAAATTATAATGCTTGTCGAGGTTATCAGTATCCGGCTACGGAAAATTGTATTCAAACTACTGAAGACGCTGGTTATTCTATCCCGCCATATGAGAGAGTTGTCATCCATCCCGCGCCGCCGGTGAGCCTCCAGTGGACGTCGACGAGGCCGTCTATCTCGTTTGGTACGGTTCAAGATCTCCTGCCGTTATCTGATCGCTCGCCGTCTATCTCGGGCGGGAATTCGGGTACTTTGAATGTGGACGTGCCAACACATGCCACGAACCATGGTCTGCTCTCCGTTGGGTCTGACAGGGCTGGCCCGGCTTCTTCTGCGGATAATTTGGAGATTCCTTCTTCTCAGCAAGCCAGGGATGATTTTGAGGATTTAATTTCTAATATGGTTGATGAGGTTCTCACGTGTCAAAAGTGTTTGAGGAAGGGACACTTTGCGGACTCTTGCACGTCCAAGTTGTGGTGCATCTCCTGCCTTAAGTTGGGTCACATTAGGAAGGATTGCAACAAATTTGCACAGGTTTTGGGGCTTGTTTGGCAACCCAAATCCACTAACGCTACGACTTCCGAGGCGCGCTGCGAGAATATCTCTCTGACAATGCTTTTACCAAACTTGGACCTCCCTTCCACTTCCGCATTAACTCCCTCGTCCAGTTCCATCAGCCCTGGCCCCAAGACTCCCTCTGCCTCGCCGCCTGAAACCCCTCCTCCGCCGTTGCACTCACCGTCGTTCGAGGCCGAGCCCCCGATTCCGATGGTGAACTTTCATCTGGATCCTCAGCTTTACGTCCCCGCGGGCCACCATGTCATCGACGGTGGTGAAGATCGCCTTCCAAGAACCTTCGTTTCGCCGCATACCCCAATTGTGCGCCGCCATGAGGAGTTTATGCTTGCTGAGGTAATGCCTATCCCCCAGCCAGATGAGATAGGTGCTTCTAGAGAGGCTGTAGTTCGGTGGTTGTATGAGCATGGAGTTTTAGTCAGATCGGCTCAGCCATGGATTCGCTTTGTGGGGCTTTTTGAGCTTCGTGATGCTGCTGTACGTTTCCATCTGCTGCAACTCCCACCGTAGCCACTGGGCAATGATCTCTTTGTGCGCTTTATGAAGCATGACGAGGGAGAAAATTTCCGCGGCATTCAGGGTTTCCGTCAGGGCCTTCTCATGTTCCTGGGCATTCCTTTGGATCTTCGCAATACAGAGTGTATCAGGGCTGCTGTCAACACTTTTGGCAAGTTTCATCATTGGGTTAGCGAGGATCCTTACTTGGTCAGGTCTCTGGTGTTTGCTTCCTTCCCTGAAGACATTCTGGTGCCACGTGATGTGGTGTTTATGGATTTTTCACCCTATGGAGGTGCAAGAGTTTCCTGGACTGCTCCTCTATATATCTTGGGCGCAAACTTTGCCGAGCAGATGCCTCAAGATGAGGATTGGATGCCCATCAATGGCAATCCGCACCCGGTGCCCGGTGTTCCATTCCCTGAGATGTCCCCTTTCAACTTACCTGCTTTTCCTGCCTTGGGATGGAATGCAGTGCCACCAGCACCTGTGGTCAATGAGATAGCTGATGATAACTGGGGGAACTGGGATGACAATGTAGCCCCTAATCCTGTGCAGGACCAGGAGTCCATGGTGGTAGATTTATCTACACAGCCAAGCTCTGCTGCTGATGCCCATGTGCCACCTGTTGTAGTTCTTGATGATGAGCAGCCGGAGGCCCCTGTTACTCCTCCATTCAATGAGGAGTTTGCTCCTGATCATTGGGCCATTGTGGTCTATCAGCCTCCTGTGATTAGGGAGGAATTGGTTATGCCTGCTGTGCCCTATGGGCCTCCTCTACCTCCTGACATGATTTGGAGAAGATCTTTTGAAAGTCTTCTACAAGGTCCTATAGTGTTCTCTGTCCCCAAGCCAGTTCCAATGCAGCCTCTGTCGCCTGTTGTTCTGTCTAAGCGAAGCTGGGATTTCGCTTTCTCTGATCTGGATCTGCCTCGTCTCACTTGGAAGGACCAGGAAGTGGCCAGGCCGGTCGCTAGAGCTTTGTTTGTTGACTCTGCACCTGATCAGGTGGTTCCTCCTGTGCCTGTGGTGACTGCGAGAAGGCCACGACAACCATTGGCGCCAACACCAATTGTTGATACGGCCGTCAGACGTTGCACTAGGAGTTCTGTCAAGCGGGATGGTTTCAAGCCCGTTTTCCATGAGCTTGCTATACAGCCCAAGAAGAAGAAGCCCAGAGCGAAGCCCTTCATGGCCCATGAGTCTGAAGAGCAGGCTTCTGAAGAAATCCCCCTGGCGACTCCGATTGCGCGGCTTCAGGAAATAGGGAGAGAGTTGGAAATTGATGCCACTCTCCTCTCTGTGGATGCACTTATGGTGGACCCACATGCTTCTACCTCCGTCAATCCTGATGTTTAGCCTGCTCCTGGACTTTTGGGTGTGGCAGGCCCCTAAGATTGCCGCTTTTATGCTTTATGTATGTCAGTTATGTCATGAAATTTCTTATGTCTGTGTGGTGGGTCAGACTTTGTTCTGTTATTTTGGACATGTGACATTGTGTGTCATATGGGTTATGCTGCCCAGTATATGTTTTAATGAGTACCTCATGTAGAAACTGGAATGTGCTGTGCTGGAATGTTAGAGGTTTGAACTCTGAAGCTAGGCAGCGAGCTGTCAGACAAAAAATTGAGGAATGTCAATGCTCTATAGCTTGCTTGCAAGAAACTAAATGCTCATCTTTCGATTCCAGATCAATCAAAAGTTTCTGCCCTAAGAGATTTGACTCTTTTGCTTGCTCCCCTTCAATAGGGGCTTCTGATGGTATTCTTGTGGTTTGGAATTCAAATATTTTTATTGGAAATCTAATTGAAGTTCAGCAATTTGCTGTTGTGATTAAGTTTACCTCCAGGTAGAATAATGAAAGTTGGACCTTGTTTGTTGTATATGGTCCTTGTCAGGGGGAAGCAAGGGACAACTTTATAAACTGGCTATATAATCTCTGTATCCCTATTGATGAGCACTGGTTATTGCTTGGTGACTTCAATTTCCTTAGGTCAGTGGACAATAGAAACTTACCTGGTGGGGACATAAACGATATGTTCATCTTCAATGAGGTTATTGGACATTTGGGACTTCTTGAACTGCCAATTAAAGGTAGATCATACACTTGGTCCAATATGCAGGACATCCCTCTTCTGGAGCAGTTAGACTGGTTCTTCACCTCAGTAGATTGACTATCCAATGACTGAAGTATTGCCTCTGGCCAGGACTGCCTCTGACCATATCCCTTGTTTAGTATCAATCAAGACAACCATACCTAAATCAAATCTCTTTAGATTTGAAAACTATTGGTTGGAACTAGAGGGCTTTATGGAGTGTGTGGAATCATCTTGGCTAACCCCATCTAGGAAGACTCACATTACTGCTAAGATTGCTGACAAGTTTAAGCATCTAAGAATGTGCCTTAAGAGATGGCAAATGAATGTTTCCAAGTTAAAATTGTTGATTAGCAAGTGTAATCATGTGGTCTTCCTTTTAGATGAGCTGGAGGAATGGAGGCCCCTGTTTAGACAGGAGTTCAATTTCAGGAAAATTGTGAAGGTCCATTTGGAAAAGCTTTTGCACCTGCACTGCATGTACTGGAAAAAGAGATGCACTATCAGGTATATTAAGGTTGGGGGTGAGAACACCAAGTTTTTTCATGCCATGGCCACTGAGAGGCATAGGAGAAATTCAATTGCTAGTCTTAAATTACCTGATGGCTCTGTGGTCTCTGAACATGATCAAATGGCTGGAATTATTTGGAGCTGCTTCAAAAACAGAATGGGCACTTCTAGAGGGATTGCAATGGGTTTTGATTTAGCATCTCTAATAATTCCAGTGGATGGCCTGGATATGCTTACTAAGCCTTCTGAAAAAGAGGAAATGGATGAGGTGGTCAAGCACATGCCTGTGGATAAAGCACCTGGACCTGATGGTTTTAATGGTCTATTCTTCAGGAGGTGCTGGCACATCATATCAGCTAATTTCTATGATCTGGCTCATGCTTTTCATGAGGGGACTGCAGTGCTGGACAACATTAATAGTTCTTTCATTAGTCTGATACCCAAGAAACTATCACCGGAGGAAGTGGGGGATTATAGGCCTATTTCTCTAACAAGCATGGGTCTGAAGTTCCTTTCTAAGATGGCTGCCAATAGGTTTCAGAGGATAATTATGAAATGCATTCATAAGAATCAGTATGGTTTCATTAAGAGCAGAACAATTCAGGACTGCATTGGTTGGACCTTTGAGTATCTGCATCAATGCCATCAGTCAAAGAGGCCAATTGTGATCCTCAAATTGGACTTTGAGAAGGCTTTTGACTCTGTTGAGCATGAAGCTATCTTCCAAATCCTAAGGCACAAAGGTTTTAATGAAAAGTGGATACTATGGATGAAGCAGTTACTTGCCACTGGTACTTCTTCTGTCCTTTTGAATGGTGTGCCTGGGAGGAAGTTTGTTTGCAAAAAAGGAGTTAGACAGGGGGACCCTGTTTCTCCTCTTCTCTTTGTGATAGCTGCTGATCTTCTGCAAACAGTGATCAATGATATGTTCAGCAAGGGGATCCTAAAGCTACCTATTCCCTGCCATGACCAAGACTACCCTATCATTCAATATGCCGATGATACTCTGATCATCCTCCCTGCTGACAGGCAACAACTTCTAGCACTGAAGGATATGCTGTTGGTGTTCTCTCAGTCCACAGGTCTTGATGTCAACTACCATAAATCTTTTATCATTCCTATAAATGTTGAAAATGCAGTCATGACTGAGCTTGCTTCTGCTTTTGGATGCCAAATTGGAAAGATGCCTTTTACTTACCTTGGTCTGCCTGTGGGTACTACAAGGCCAAAGATGGTGGACTTTATGCCTCTTGTGGATTGTATGGAGAGGAGAATGACTGCCAGCTCCTCCTTCCTTAATCAAGGTGAGAGGCTGCAGTTCTTAAATTCTGCCTTGTCTTCCATGCCAATCTTCTTTATGGGCAGCCTGGCTGTTCCTGCTGGAATCCTCAAGCAGTCGGAAAGAATTCAAAGGCAATGTTTGTGGAGAAAAAATAGGGAGGAGCCTGCTCCATCTCTTGCTGCTTGGGATTTGATTTGTAGACCAAAAAACAAGGGTGGTCTTGGTATTTTGAACCTGGGTGTTCAAAACGTGGCTTTGCTTCTCAAGCATGCTAGTAACTTTCTCAACAGGAAAGACCTACCTTGGGTGTCCTTACTTTGGGACTCATATTATCATGATGGCATGCCGTAGGGTACAACTTCTTGTGGCTCTTTTTGGTGGAAGGATATTTGTAAGGTCTTGCAGAATTTTAGGGACTGCTCCTGGGTGCAGGTCAATGCTGGGGACACTGCTCTCTTTTGGTCTGATAACTGGAATCTTGGCAATGAAGTTTCTAGCTTACAGTCTAGATTCCCAAGATTATTCTCTTTTGCCAAGGATCCATGGATTTCTGTTAAGGCCATCTTCAATTCAATAGACTTGTACCAACACTTTCACCTACCTTTGTCTGCTCAAGCCTTTGATGAACTAAACTTGATAAGAAATATGTTGGTCTCCCATACATGAGATGACACTTGTAAGGATCTATGGTTCTGGCAGGGCTCTTCAAAGGTTTACAAACCTAAGCTGTTTTGTGGTCATGTTTTTCAGAAGGAAACATTCAACCACTTGCTGTGCTGGATCTGGAAATCCTCTTGCACTATCAAGATCAAGGTTTTTGCATGGATGCTCATCATGGATAGACTCAACACTAAAGATATGGTTGATAGAAGGCACTGGCACATGGATGATGGTGCTACTTGTAGGCTATGCCCCCTCCAAGTGAGAGAAACCAGAGACCATCTCTTCTTCAACTGCAATTTCAGTGTCAGAGTTTGGAATTATTTGCAGATTGATTGGTCGGCTGGAACTTCAATGTCTGACCTAGTGATCTAGGCAAGGAGAAGTTTTGATAAGCCCTTTTTCAATGAAGTAGTATTTATTGCCTGCTGGAACATCTGGATCATCAGAAATGCCAAAGTGTTCAGAGGTGAGAGGGCAAGTTTCAACAAATGGAGAGGAGCTTTCAGGCATGATATTACTCTAATGCAGCATCGAATCAAATCTTGATACAAGGATGAGTTACTCAAGTGGATTTCCTTCTTGCCACCTTAAGTTTTAGCCTTTTCTTTATTTTTATTTTGTTTTTCTCCTCTCCTTTCGGTTACCTCTTGTAATCTGGTTGTTGTAACTGTTGTCTGGCTCTAATAAAGTTTTGATATGCTGTGGGGGTTTTCCCCACAGTCCACAGTCAAAAAAAAAAACAAGTCTTCAGATCACGCGGACAGAAAGACTTCAGTGATGCCAAACACTCTCTGGGCTCTGGGTGGTTTGGGCTTTGTCCTCGCAAGGATTCTCTCTCTCAAAGGCTTCAGAGGTGGGTTGCTCTCAAACAACAAAAGCCGTATCTAACTCCGAGCAGCCACCAATTTATGGTGTAGGGGGTGGGCTATTTATAGCCACTGGGCAACCTGACCTGATTTGTCCGAAATGACCCTGGGTCACTAAGGAACTGACATGTGTCGCAACGGTCAGATTTCAAACACACGCGGTAGCTTGACTTGGGCTACAAGTAAAGCTGACTTATCCGACTCTGGATACGATTTGCTCTCATTGTCTTCGCTCGAAGACATAGGAT
This sequence comes from Triticum aestivum, assembly GCF_018294505.1. Classification (NCBI taxonomy): domain Eukaryota; kingdom Viridiplantae; phylum Streptophyta; class Magnoliopsida; order Poales; family Poaceae; genus Triticum; species Triticum aestivum. Next base: position 499,692,218 of record NC_057813.1, read on the forward strand.
TTGGTTGAGCATCACTTTAGTCACTCTGACTTTGTTCACTTAGACCCCACTTAACAGTGCGGTGGTTCCTATGACTCAACAAAGAAGAAAAGGAAACAATGAAACCACTAAGTCTTCGTGCTCCATATTCTTCACTCAATGTCTTCTCATATCATAGTCTTCAATGTGAATATCTTCACAGACCACCATTGTCTTTAATGTTTTCACACATTTTTAGGGGTCATCTCCGGTAGGTAAACCGAATCAATGAGGACTACTACCTGTGTTATCCTGCAATTCTCACAAACACATTAGTCCCTCAACCAGGTTTGTCGTCAATACTCCAAAACGAACTAGGGGTGGCACTAGATGCACTTACACATCCTTTGCCTATCTTGAGGCGCCGTACCCCGAAAGGGATTGACAACCCCTTTAACACGTCGGGTTGCGAGGTGTTGTTCTCCTACTGGTTTGATAACCTTGGTTTCATATCTGAGGGAAATACCTACTGCCGCAGTGCTGCATCATCCCATCCTCTTTGGGGAAATACAAACGTAGCTTCAAGCGACATCACTGAATGGCGAGGAAGTGACCGTATAATCGCAGCAAAACGTATATAGTGACCGTAATGAGCGTATTCTGAAGTCCGGTGACCATATTACGCCTTTTGCTTGAAATACACTGATAGCTCGTGTATTTATCTCTTCTCCCGCTCTCTTTGTGGAGCCGAGTAGGCCAACGTGCCAGTGCCTAAATTGGCGTATGCCACCCCATTATTGTTGTACTGGTTTCGTAAGAGCGAACAAGCATTCACGTCTACTGTACAAACTATAGATATGAGTTACAAATGCTATGAAGACGAATACAAATATTTGAATCCACTTTATGCCAAATTTCTCTCTGTAGGCCCTCCAAATGTACATCTCTACACATTCTCACATGTTACATCTAACAACTATGTAATACAGCACTACTACTACACTCTAACACAATAATTCATATGTGTTTTTAGTTTTACTAGATCACATATTGTTACTTAATTATTTAGTTTGCATACATTAGAATTGACTTTGAAATGTATGGCTAGTATCATCTACCATGTATGAAAAATCCTGCCCTTGCCTGTTTAATCGAGTTTGTGTCGATGGATCGTGTGAAACAGCAAATCTATAGTAGTACTACAGTACAAGTAATAGTTCACTAGGCCACCGTGTCGTGTACTCCTCCGTCGTAAGAGTGGAGCGCTTGCTTTCATAAATGTTCTAGTCCCTTTCGCCAACATGTGGGACATCAAGCAACCAGGTCCACATGCCATACTGAAATAACCGTGCAGCAGCAGGGGTGAAGCACCCTAGTCATGGCGCCAGCGTATTAATGAGCAATGAGGCGTCAAATCACAAAGCTGCACCTTTCCTGCGGTTAAGTTGGAGGGACAAAGTAATAATGCTTAAAAAAGAAGTTGGAGGGATGAAGCAACCATCATTTCACTCGTTGCTGAATTAGCTTCTCCCTCATCTTCTTCAAGTTAACCACATGTTGCTTCTGCCGTTGTTCTGCCTCATGTGGGAACCGGATCGGCTTGGTAAAGCACTGACACATGGGACCGCATGTTAGCAAACCGCCAGGACAACGTCTTCTAAAAATAAGAAACCTCCCCCGCCATCCGCGCGGCAAAATCACCTCCTTTTTACTAATCTTGATACTATAATTTTTTGATCAATATAATCGAGATTTGTATAGATGGCACATAGGAGCAAAACAAGTGGTATGGTTAAGGGCATCCACAATGTGTAGACAAATGTGAAAATAGCTTTTGGCATCGATGGAACCATTGTGGACGACGGTGCTGCCAAAGACAAAAAGATGGAACCAAAGCTCCCTAATTGATTGATTGAAGGAATAGAAAAATGCAACCTCTCTCCTCTTTCTCCCATGCTTGGACGCATGTACAGTATAGAGCACAGAGTCTACTCCCCCGTCCCTTCTATCACAAATCACAAAGCAGTGAGGCGTCAAATCACAAAGCACGGATGAAGCAACCATCATTTCACTCTACACTGACTCCGCTTCTCTGTCGTCTTCTTCGAGAAACCACCTTACCGCACTAAGCTGGACGGACGATGCTATTGTGTAGTACTAGTACATTTACGCGTCCTTTGGTTCAACGGACTTTCCTGGATTCAAATAAGGCGGTTGTATTGGCTTCCATGAGACACTTGCGAACGACTAAACGTGGTCTCCCTCAATGGTGTTCTCCGTCGAACGGACTTTGCCAAACCACAACGTTCGAGATATCGTTGACGTCACCGCAATGGGGAAGGAAGTCATTTCGCAAAAAAAATGGGGAAGGAAGTTAAATAGTGACTACCTCCATTTTTTGTACACAAGGCCAGTATATCAAAATTACAATTTATAGAAGGCCACTAACACTAATCGAGGAAAAATTGATGGGGTTTGCGTTGTACTAGCAACCAAGGACATTAATATACCCTTCCATGCATGCGGAAGTGAGAAGGTCGGTTTGCATGGCGCTGCATTAATCAAGCGATGAGGAGTGAGATGGTTAGCTCTTTGAGCGTTTGAGAAAAAATATGCATTAGTTGACACATTGAATGAGGATTTGTATTGATCAATCCCGCGAAGGGAAACCCCGCCTTTATTTTTTAACACAAGTAGGACTCCTATGTACGTACTTGTATCATGTTTGGGTCTAGGGCTTGCATTGCCATACGTCGCCTCACATTTTTGCCAAGCTTGCCTAAATTTTTCAAAATGAAAAGGAGGTACACTTGCGCACGGTTGTCGCGGGCTCACCACACCCTCACATAGTCTCTCTTGCACGCTGCAAACCCAACCAAGGGAACGCACCCTCACTGACACGTGCTACGGCATGTGATCAAACCAAACTCAGCCATCCTACCGCTGACACATAATTTTCGTTCATACAGTATGTTTATCCAACTGCATGTTGGGGAAGATCCGTACCGCGTGTGAGGTGGTCTGTTGGGGAAGAAGAAGAGGTGAGGAAGAAGGGTTAGGAGACGTAGGATATTCATCCAACCGTCTGAAATGGTCGACTGACCCAAATGATGAAAGTCAGGCGACTTGCATAAATATATGTTTTTACACGGCAAAAGATCCCTAAAAACAACAACATAAAGAAAAACTATCACTGCACGCGGAACAAGATGGCTTTGTCGTCTTTGGCTGCCGGTGCGAACCAGCCGTAGCTGCCGACGTTTGTTTCCGCACCATGGTTGTCCTCGGCCTCTAGCTAATCGTTCACGCGGAGCGTGCGGGCGCTCTGCACGGATGCGAGCACTGCCTGGTTCAAGTCCAGGACGTCTGGTTCCGCCTGCAGGAGGGCCTCCACGGCAGCGGCATCCGCGCGCTCCATGTCGAGTTGAGCCTCCGCCGCCCGATTCTTGTCCAGGACGTCTGATTACGCATGTAGGAGGCCCTCGATGGCAGCGGCATCCGCGCGCTCCGCGTCAAGTTGAGCCTCTACCGCCCAGTTCACATCCAGGACATCCGGTTCCGCCTGTAGGAGGGCCTCGATGGCAACGACATCCGCGCGCTCCGCGTCGAGTTGAACCTCCGCCTCTCGGTCCTCCTTTAGTATCACCAGGTTGAACCGCTGGTCCGCCTGCACCATGGGGGACCCAGATGCCGGCATGAAGTCAACGTCCATCATCTCATACGCATCGGGGGCCTTCTGCGCTGCGACCTCCGCCATGAACATTGGATCGGCTTCCTCCTCCTTGGAGCTTGGCTCTAGAGAATTCGGGGATTGGCCCGCCGCAAAGCGAGCTTGGGAACGGAGGTCTATGGCACCGACCGCCGCCGCGATTTCTGCGCGGCGCTCCGGCGTCAACATCTTGTAGTACGTGATCTTGCGGGGCACCATGGCTTTCCGGCAAACTAGGGGACACTTGATACGGGCTAGGGGATCGAAAGGTGGGGGAATGGGCTGGAGAGGAGGTGTGGTTTTGGGGCAGTGGCTGGCATAGGCCGAGCAGAGAAGGTTCTCGTGTGAATAGTGTTTCTGGTGACAACCGGTCAATCAGTTTTGATTATACATCGCTCTTGTCGCGTTCACGCTGGACCCTGGCATGCTGGACCTGCCACGTCACTCCGAATGGAAAGTGGTTCATCTTGCATTTTCGCTCGCTTGTGGGACTACAGTTGAGAGAAAACCGACGTCCCTCCCCCTCCCCCGCTCGCGTCATTTATACTACTCTTACTACTACTACTACTACTACTACTACTACTACTACTACTACTACTACTACTACTACTACTACTACTACTACTACTACTACTACCACCTCTGTCCTGGTTTATTGGTCTCCATTGTAATATGTGCCAAAGTTTGACCATAAATTTAACTAACAAAATATTCATGCATGTCATAAAAAATTATATCATTAAAAATTATGTTCAAATACGAATCCAATGATATAATTTTATTAACATGCACTAGCATTAGTCAGTTAAATTGTTGGTAAAAAATTAGCACAAATTACAAAGAGGACTAATAAACCAGGACAGAGGTAGTAGGAGAGAGAGGTAGGCCGAGTGTTACTAGTACTCCCTCCGTTTTATGCGCAGTAAATAAAAACAGAGGGAGTATACTACTAGTACTATGAGCACTGCATACTCTACTGCAGATGTTGGATTGCCAGTACTCCACTAGTACTATTGGACAGGGAGCTTAAAAAAGTTACTATTGGACTGGCTATATGTGGCGAAATCCTAGTAGGAAGAGCATGCACGAGTATAAACACATTCACGTGTTTGAAAACAAATTGGAAACCATCTCTGTTTGAATAAAAATCTGGGAGTACATACGAATCTAACAATATTGATTGCGCGTTGTTGAATGTTGATACTTTTTTCTGTAAGTTGGATCAAAGTAGAGATACTTTGACTACACATAAAAGTTATATGTAAACTAGAAAGGATCGGAGGGAGTATATTGTATGTTCAAAAGCGAAACGAACATTGAATACCCTTTATATATGATTTGCTGATGCTATGATGACCGGTTCAAAATTTTGAATCTGCCATAGGTATCACACATTCACCCACTCGTTCTCTCTTGGTTTCATCTCGTGGTCCGGAGATCGATTGAAAGAGGACTAGGGTGGGTACAGTACGTTCATTTCGCTTTTGAACATACAATATACTCCCTCCGATCCCCACAGATCCCCCGGGTCATTTCTATCATAGAAACACACCAAACCTTTATCTCCTTGCATGACACGCACTTGATATCTCAACATCAATCGATTTGTGAAGATGTGTCGGGGCATGAACCAAATGGGATGTCAAAACTAAGATGGGAAGAGACACGTAGTGGAGACAAAGTGAAACTTTAAACAAACCATTTGTCTATATACATGTTGGAAAAATTACAACATTGGAAATACAAGCATGGCCTAGGGCCACATGCCAATGATACTCGGCGGAATGTTCAAATGAGGCATGCGGGGGGATGGACTCGATCGGAGGGCGGCATGATCGACGGGGAATAGGGTTGCAGAGGAATGAGAAATAAGCAACGCCACATGATTATACTTGAACGGCTCAAATAAACGATAACTTGTCTCGTTTTCCCTTCCGTCTTGGTGACAGAGTAAGATACTAAGATACTCCCTCCGTTTTTATTTACTCTGCATATTAGGTTTGACTGAAGTCAAACTTCATAAAATTTGACCAAATTTATAGTAAAAATATGAACATTTACAATAGAAATCTATATGATGTGAAAGTATATTCAATAATGAATCTAATGGTATTGATTTGTTATTGTATATGTTATTATTTCTGTCTATAAACTTTGTCAAAGTTCATAAAGTTTGACTTTGAGCAAAGCTAAAATGCAGAGTAAATAAAAACAGAGGGAGTACGCAGGAACATGGTAAGTTGGACCCCTAAATGCGGGCACGGACCGGGCACACCTCAATTATTCCTTCAAACAGTCGGACACCTACATTAGCACACCATCTGGCTACTTAATCAAGTGTTACGCTTCACTAGTTGAAAAGGAAAAGGGTGGTACCGTACCCAAAACCACCACACTTGGGGCTAGGGTAACAACTTGGTATTGTACCACATTTGAACTAGGGAACAAAAACAACCTATTCTGCGCCTAATGCACAACATGGAGCACTGACGCTCGAATTTGGCCAGGAAAATAGGGAAATGGACATGTGGGGCACACCTGTCGGTACGATGTGGCGCAAACTAGTCCAAAGGAGTAGCTGGCCCATGACCTCCTCGCCACCGGCAACCGTTCATGTGGGTCTCAAGGGCCAGCAACGTGGCCTAGCTCCCGCACCGCCTCTGGACATGGCGACCGTGGTGAGCGACACGCTCATCGTCGCTGGACACGGTCGGCTTCAGGGTGCCAAGGGTGGCGTTAGCGTTGTGGCACGACCAGCAGATCAACACCCGGCTCATCGAGGATGCATGGGGCACCGAAGTGCGCGCACGCCGCTACGCGTTCGTGGAGTGTTGTAGCGCGGCCAACTGCATCCCTAGGACCTAAGACCATGCCGAGTCATCTTGCTTTTTCAATGACATGTGGGGATCACATGTGAGCAAAGGGCATCTCCAATGTTGCCACGACCGTAGCTGACTACCCTGGAACACCAAAAGCCCTCGTCCCTCCGCCGTCGCACGGTGCAACCCAGGCGGCGCCAGCTGCCCGCATTCATGTCGTCCGCCCATATGACATCATTAAGAGGCTCGGTGCCCGAGGAACCAACTCCGGTGACTTAATGACGCACCCGGACGCTTGGCCTCACCAGAATGCGCTACTTAAAGCGGCAACGCCCAGCTAAACTTCACACCATAGCGCATCGTCTTGGTACCTGGCACCAGATCCGTCAGGACCGCGAGCACGAATGCTCTACGGGAGAGCTTGTCTTCGAGGATGAAGCCAGGTCGCTGCCCTCGCTCAAGTCGCCGCTTGCAATGCAATAGTGGCGTAGCCGGACGCGGATGCGACCGCACAAGCGGTGGCCACGCTGGCCGCCGACGATAGGAGCACCGTCAGCCACGCGTCCTACTTGCCGCCATCCAACGTTCGGTGGCGCATGTGGCAGGTGAAATGACGGATCGTCCACATCCATCATCATCGACCTCACGTCCACCGGCACCACCGAGGTCGGGGACTCCTCCGAGGATGAGTAGGGCATGGGAGGCGGCAGGGCATGGTGTGCCAACTGGCTGGTCCGTCTCCCGTGTTCTACTCTTCCTCACCGGAGACTTCACCTTCACTTCACGGGTCTTGAACCCCGCCCCCGTACATGGAGATCGCAGATGGAGGACATCGGTCACTGCCATAGAATAGGTTTAGGGTCGGGTTTCTTTTATTTTTTTGTCCTATAAAAGTTTGAAATGTAATGAAAATATGTCATGTTTCCATGAACCTCTTCCGATGTATATGAACTTTCACAATAATAGTAAGATATATTGTAGGAGTATGAAAATATATGGAATGATAATTCGTTTTTGTGTGTATAAACTTAGAAGGTTTGACTCGAGACAAAGCTAACATGCGAAGTAAATAAACACATAGGGTCTACATACACAATTTATCTTAGGCACTCCAATAGTACGCCCACTACACATTCACGCATTTCACATCTTTCTACATCTACAGGAACCTATGAAAGAGTTAAAGTAAATTGCCTATTCCCCCCTAATTTTCATGGTGGTGGGCTCCTCCCTCCCCCCACCTCCAATCAACAGCTCACACGTTTCACATTACATGAATTACGTAGGTGTAGCATTACTCGTCCTAAATAAACCAACTAAGCCAACCTCCCAACATATCGCGCGGGAAATGACCAGGTTGCGCCATTTTAGTCGGGATTACCGGATTACTAGTAGTAGTATCTATGGATCGTGTGGTCATCTTTACAGACTAACAAGCACCGCAAAGGTGATCTTTGAAGATTTTGACGCCCTCGATGCCAATGATATGCTTCTTATTGACGAGTGTTCTCAAATTCCTCAAGCCAGCATGTCCAAGTCGTCGATGCCATAGCCAGCACTCTGAAGCTTTTGCCAGTAGACATGTGGCCGGTTGAGGACCTAGAGAGAAATCTACAATGTACAAATCACCTCTCGTAAAGCCTTGGAAGACTTTGGACTTGTCAGGTTCCATTAGCACAATGCATCTATATTTTCCAAAGATGACAATCATATCAAGATCACAAAGCATTGAGATAGAAATGAGGTTGTATCCTAGGGACTCGACAAGCATCACTTTTTCCATGTGTCGATCCTTTGAGATAGCAACCTTAGCTAGGCCCAACACCTTGTTTTTTACTATGTCAGCGTAGGTGATATGCTTCAGATGAGATGGAGTGAGGGGAGCATCAGTGAGGAGATTCCTGTCACCAGTCATGTGATTGGTACAACCACAGTCCAAAACCCATTTAGTTGCTTTTGGAGTATCATCCAATAGAAGCACTAGTCTCAAGTACAAATTCATATACTTTAGTTTGAAGAATATGATGACCAATTTTGTTAGTGAATTTCATCGATAAGAATATAACTAGCAGCATAGGGATGTGTGAAATGAGGAATTTATTTCATCATGATTAGCTAGCATCCCAACAAGCACTATGTCAGGTCTTCAGCAAATTCATCAAACATTCATTGTGTCTGAAGACCTGACCCTGCAGAAGAGATTAGTTCTTCTTCTTAACCATCCAAATCTGAATGGGTGGCTGAGAAGCAATGTAACACAAAGCATTGATAGAGAACTGGGGCATTGAAGAATATGCATTTCTCTTCACAAGAGGAGTATAATACTCATAGGAGTATGCAGAGAAGTTCTTAGCAGATTTATGCACATAGTGATTTGAAGAATAATGCACATATTCATTATAACACTGTTTGTTTCCCTGCATAGGAATGTTAGTATGAGCATGAGTTGGCCTACATCCATGTGACGACTTTGGTCCAGGCGAACAATTTACCCTGAGGGGTTTCTTCTTCTTTGGTGGTGTCATGATGAAATTCACCTAAAGACTTTTAAGACGACTTTTAGGCACCTAAATTTTCTTCACTGGGGAACCATTCCTGTAGTTAGTACCAACAAATCTAGCAAATACTTCACCATTCTGATTTTTGAATAACGTATAGTTGGAGTCAAATGATTCATCAGAAGAATGTGGAGTATCACACTTGTATCCAGATAGAGTGGATGGATCAACTGGAGGTCCTTTTGCAGCAACCCATGTGGTTTTGGGATACTGCTTAGGTTTCCAATAAGATCCATCTATGTTCAGCTTTCTCTCAAAAGCAATGCCCTCTTTTCTACGGTTCCTGTTCAAAATCTGCTTCTTAAGGACATCACAAAGGGTTTGGTGCCCTTTGAGGCTTTTGTACATGCCCGTGATGTACAATTTCTTTAGACCTGCATTTTTGTCAGTAACACTTGTGGTCTCCTCAGATGAGGGAATTGAAACCATAGAGACATTTGAAGATATAGCAGTAGTTGAAGCATTTAACATTCAGCTAAAGAATTTGCATTATCACATTCAAGGTATTTTAAGCATGTAGCAACAAATTCTTCCTGAGAGGTGCTGATCTGTTGAGCGTGTAATGAATTCTTATCCTTTTGAAGATCATCATGAGACACTCTCAGCTTCTCGAGATCTTGCTTCCTTTGAAGAAAGGGTTAATTGGATTCATGCAACTGCAACTTTCACGAGTTGGAAAAATGCCATTACAAAAACCAAAGTTGGAAATATACCACCACAACTTTTGCAGACCTCTACATATGCCATTTTCAACAATATCAAGCCATATACTACCCTTATACTTGTAAATACCTTTATATGGTGGCAGCTGGAGGCGTGCACTGCGTGGCTAAAGGCGGGCATCGCCGATGGAGGTGTGCATTACGCGGCTGCTGATTCTTGAGCTTGGAGTACTTGTCCATGGAGTCCCCGACCCCCAAGACGCCTTGACCTCGAGTTGATTCCACCGTCCATCGACATCGCGCTGCCCGTCCGTGCCCCTTCATCGCCCTCGCACTCTCTGCTACGTCTTGAGCTAGCGTTGGTTTTCCCCGAAGAGGAGAGGGTGATGCAGCAAAGTGCAGCATAAGTATTTCCCTTAGTTTTGAGAACCAAGGTATCAATCCAGTAGGAGGCTCCTCAAAAGTCCCATGCACCTACACAAACAAACTGAGAACTCGCAACCAATGCAATAAAGGGGTTGTCAATCCCTTCACGGTCACTTACGAAAGTGAGATCTGATAGAGATAGTATGATAAGATAAATATATTTTTGGTATTTTATAATATAGATGCAAAAGGTAAAGATGCAAATAAAAGTAGATTGAAAGCAAATATGATAAGAAATAGACCCGGGGGCCATAGGTTTCACTAGAGGCTTCTCTCGAGAGCATAAGTATTACGGTGGGTGAAAAAATTACTGTCGAGCAATTGATAGAAAAGCGAATAATTATGACGTTATCTAGGCATGATCATGTATATAGGCATCACATCCATAACAAGTAGACCGACTCCTGCCTGCATCTACTACTATTACTCCACACATCAACCTACTCCTGCCTGCATCTAGAGTATTAAGTTCATAAGAACAGAGTAACGCCTTAAGCAAGTAGATATGATGTAGAGGGATAAACACATGCAATATGATATAAACCCCATCTTGTTATCCTCGATGGCAACAATACAATACGTGTCTTGCAACCCTTTCTGTCACTGGGTAAGATCACTGCAAGATTGAACCCAAAGCTAAACACTTCTCCCATGGCAAGAAAGATCAATCTAGTAGGCCAAACCAAACTGATAATTCGAAGAGACTTGCAAAGATAACTCAATCATACATAAAAGAATTCAGAGAAGATTCCAATATTATTCATAGATAAACTTGGTCATAAACCCACAATTCATCGGATCTCGACAAACACATCGCAAAAAGAGATTACATCGAATAGATCTCCACAAGAGAGGGGGAGAACATTGTATTGAGATCCAAAAAGAGAGAAGAAGCCATCTAGCTAATAACTATGGACCCGTAGGTCTGTGGTAAACTACTCACAACTCCTCAGAGAGGCTATGGTGTTGATGTAGAAGCCCTCCATGATCGACTCCCCCTTCGACAGAGTGTCGGCGAAGGCTCCAAGATGGAATCTCGCGGATACAAAAGGTTACGGCGGTGGAAATTGTGTTTCGTGGTGCTTCTAGATGTTTTCAGGGTCCATGGATATATATATAGGAGGAAGAAATACGTCGGTGGACGCCCGAGGGGCCCATGAGATAGGGGGCACGCCCTATACGGGGGGCGCCCTCCTATCTCGTGGGTCCCTTGGAGCTTTCTTGACTTGCACTCCAGGCTCTCCGGATCAGATTTGTTCTAAAAATAACGCTCCCGAAGGTTTCATTCCGTTTGGACTCCATTTGATATTCCTTTTCTTCGAAATACTGAAATAGGCAAAAAAACAGCAATACGGGCTGGGCCTCCAGTTAGTAGGTTAGTCCCAAAAATGATATAAATGTGTAGAATAAAGCCCATAAACATCCAAATGGGGTAATATAATAGCATGGAACAATCAAAAATTATAGATACGTTGGAGACGTATCAAGCATCCCCCAGCTTAATTCCTGCTCGTCCTCGAGTAGGTAAATGATAAAAAGAGAATTTTTGATGTGGAATGCTACCTAGCATAATTCATAATGTAATTTTCTTCATTGTGGCATGAATGTTCAGATCCAAATGAATACAAAATAAAAGTTCACAAAGACATAAGAAATACTAATACTTCAAGCATACTAATCAAGGTAATCATGTCTTATCAAAATAACATGGCTAAAGAAAGTTATCCCTACAAAATCATATAGTCTGGTTGTTGCTCTATCTTCATCACACAAAGTATTTAATCATGCACAACCCCGATGACAAGCCAAGCAATTGTTTCATACTTTAATAATCTCAAACTCTTTCAACTTTCATGCAATACATGAGCGTGAGCCATGGACATGGCACTATATGTGGAATAGAATGGTGGTTGTGGAGAAGACAAAAAGGAGAAGATAGTCTTACATCAACTAGGCGTATCAACGGACTATGGAGATGCCCATTAATAGATATCAATGTGAGTGAGTAGGGATTGCCATGCAACGGATGCACTAGAACTATAAATATATGAAAGCTCAACAAAAGAAACTAAGTGGGTGTGCATCCAACTTGCTTGCTCACGAAGACCTAGGGCACTTTTGAGGAAGCCCATCATTGGAATATACAAGCCAAGTTCTATAATGAAAAATTCCCACTAGTATATGAAAGTGACAACATATGAGACTCTCTATCATGAAGATCATGGTGCTATTTTGAAGCACAAGTGTGGAAAAAGAGATAGTAGCATTGGTACTGTGATGCTATGAAGGTTTCAACTTTGGTTCCCGCAGGAAAAAAAGGTTTCAACTTAGGATTCATGTGTCTTGCCTCAAGATTATCTCGTTACAACATTCCATAAAATACAAATGAAACTACCATGGCTAATGCATCTCAATGGTTCACAGATCAGCGCCAATATTCACATCACAACTGAAGACAAAGTTGTGAGAAGGTGTACAAATAAAGAAAAAAATACAATTGATCGATGTTGTTCGTAGGCATGGCTCCATTTCCTTGGCACAGTGTTCATTGCTTGGCAGCTAGTTTCACCCAGCTCTGTAGCCAAAAAAAGAGGTGTATGAAGGACACCACAGTCCGATCATTTTGTGCAGCTCCACTAAAATCGAGCGGACCATCCCTGTTTGCAAAGATATCCAGTCAGTGTGATTACAATAATAGTGGAACTAGATGATGAAACATAACACACATAAATAGAAGCCGATCACCTCTACGATCTCTCTTTAGGACTAACATCTTGTTGGAGAAGATTAGGCACGGAGTTGGATGAGGAGGATAGAAAAACCAATCTCCCTTTCCGCAGTCCCAAAGAAATGTAAAAACGTTGCTCGTGTGACATTTTGGCGGAACTGCACAAAACACTCTTTAGAAAAAAGTGATTTGTGCAGTTCACCAAAAGGTTGCAATAGCAACGAGGTGAAAATGGATAGCCCTGTTTGCAAAAGGAGGTCGAAAGGAAACAATTACTATCCAATAACACGAGTTGAAGACACATACGCCGACAAAAAGAAGCATGTTCCATGTAATAAGGGAAAGATAGCACATGGTGGTTTATCAAAAATGGTTTGAGGATGAGATTGCAAGATGGAAAGTACGTCGGCCGAGATACGATTTAAGCAAACAACTAAAGAAGATCCACATGCAGCAACGTGGGAAGATAGGCAATGGAGCAAGGCCGAAGGAAGCTGTACCTGAGGGTCATCGGGGTGTTACTAGGAGGGCGCCGGCGGCCGGGATCTGCCCATACTACGGCAGCGAGCAAGTGGCGAAGGCCCTACCGCACCGGAGCTTGGTCAGAGAGAATGGCGGGTATCGCAGATCGGGACGTGCTGCCTCAACGCCGTTGAACGGAGATACGATGCACATCCTCCCTTTCCGTCGGCGGACGGGATGCAGCCGGATCACTGACCAACGCTGAGAGAGAGAGGCCACGGCCGCCTTGTGTGAGATGGTGTGACGAGAGACAAACCCATTTTTCCATTTTCCCCACGACAATCGTTTTATATTTTGTACATGCCATTGAGGAATATATAACTTTATTTAATGCTAACGCGTCAAGTCGAACTTTGTTCCGTCTAGGCATGGTACCCGACCCTCCTTAGAGTAAACAACCGCTACACGTGTCAAATTATCACGTGGGCTGCCTTTTCGTACAGAAACGAACTCCACCGTGTACCCGCGCGAGTGTGGCCGGGAACGAGACGTGAGTACGTGCGTCCTGCGTGCACTTCTTCTTTAGGTGCAGGTACGTATGTGGGTGGGTGTGAGAGAGATGGTTTGTGTGAAACAGAGGCAATGTGTTGATGATATCTCAAACAGAAAAACGTAACATATGCAATGTGTGTGAAACGGAGGCATGGATGTGAGATCGATAGAATTGAAAACAGGGATGAAGTGTGTGGCTGCGCGATCGATAAAGAGTGCCATCGAATTTGTGTTTGCCCACGTCAAAGATATAGGGTGGTTGGCCTACTGGAATTTGAGAGAGCAAAGGTGCAGTTTTTCTCCGTGGCATGGATACCTACCTACAATGTTCGACTATCAGTGTGTGGGGGGGAGGGGGCAAAGACCGATCGACTAGTATATGTGTGGGGAAGGAGAGAGACCTAGCTATGTATTGAGGGAGATCGATCGACATCCATGGATATGTGTAGCAGAGGAATAAGGTTGGGAAAAAGACAAAGGTAGAGCGTCGGAGGATTGGTGGTGGAGTGGCGTCTCACAAATGGTGGGAGAGGCCTGCTAGACAAACGGAGGGTATGAGTGCAATATCAATAAGAGAGGGTGGGGGATGTCTGTCCATCTATGCACGTACGCGTGAGAGACGGGTCGGGAGGTATTCAAGGATGATGAGGGGAGAAAATATGGTTGTGGTAAGCATACGTAACTACATAGGAAGATCAACCGTCGTGTGTCCGAGAAAAGGAGAGACATCACTAGCAAGGTAAGTGTATCGGTGCTTGGTGAAAACGAATTATAGTCGACCTGGCTATATGTAGGGAGATCAGTTCATATACATGCCTGCATGTGTTAGAAGCAAATAAGGTCCGGAGAGGCAGACAGGGGGAGAGGGTGTGGCTAGGTGGTGGTGCGAGAGGCCTACCATGTCGAGGGGGGGGAGTGTGCGAGTATGTGATCAATGAAAAGAGGGGCGGGAGTGTGCAACTGCGTGGAATCGTATTGGACATAGGGGGGCATGGACGATGAGAAGAGAAGAGGGGAAGTATATATGTGTTTGTTGTAGGCACACTTGGCTAGAGAGGTATATCAACCGGTGTGTGCCGGAAAGAAGGAGCCGAGGGCCTACACGCACCGCTGGTGGACGACCTAAAGAGAAATAATGAACGTGCGCGATGGAGGGGATGCTAAGGGTGGGCGAGAGGGGGGCGGGCGTGTGCATGCACGATAGAAAGTTAGTGCTAGCTAGCTACAAGTAGAAGAGGATCGTGAAGGTGTAAAAGATGAACAAAGATCATAATTCATTATAAAAAAGTGGATACGGATACTTGAAGAAGATATCATAATGTAGAACATTGATTATAATTTGGGCTAATGTGTGGCTTTTGCAACTCAGGTCTAAATACTTGTCATAATGTAGGGGGCGGGGCACTATACTTTGTGCGATAAACACGGTGTATGTATGGAACATGGTTTAGATTATGAATATATAGTTAGTACATCAAATGTACTATTATTTGGAATCAACATCAAGTGTATTCAAAAAATAGAATTCGAGTTCATGTAGTACACATAGTTCATATCTATCTCTATAGTAATCATGTGGTGTGTTATTAAGGTAATACATGAATGATGGTTGAAGTTGGCAACAATCATGATTGTAGATTCTTATTGAAATAGAGAAACGAATTCAAATTTAGTTCGAATTGCAGCGGTAGTATAGACATTTGGAATGTACTAAAATGTTGGTATGAGTAGGTTACATGCATTATACAGCAAGCGAAAAAATTTAATCGGACATAACATGGATTCATACTCCCTCCTTCCATCTATATAGGGCGTAATGAGATTTTTAAGAGCGCCTTTGACTATTGACAAGATTAATAGTACATGACATGCACAATGTGAAAATTATATCATTGAAAGAACCTTTCACAGACGAATTTAACGGTGTGCTTTGTGTAAGTTGCATGTCATATATTATTGCTCTAATATTTGGTCAAAATTAGCATCGAAAAACGCATTAGGCCCTATATAGATGGAAGGAGGGAGTAGCTTTGAATAGCATTTGTATAGTAAAACGGGGCAAGACTCTCTCTTTGTGTGCTGTGAATAGTTATATTTTTTTTGTTTTCTTTTTGGTTGAGCAAAGTGTGAATTGATTTGGTACGTACAAGTACAATATTACTACACGTTAGGCTTGTCCCTAAAATTCAACCCGCGTCTGGTTATATCCCGAAAATTCAGATATCGTGCTCCCAAAACTGGCGCCTTCACAAACCGCGCCTTGCTATCCCGAAATTACAACACGCGCGAAAACTCCCTCCAGCTGCCAAATCCCGACACGCGAAATCCCCCTTCTAACCCTGAGCCGAAAGGGCCGCTAGTTCAAATCGGTGGGGGGTACTTTTGTAACACAACCTACATTTTGGACAAGCGCGTCCCTAAGTCATGCTTCACCCCCTCCCATCGCCCCCTTTTCGCCATTCGAAATCCCAGTCCGCCATAACCTCTCCACTCCAGCCGCAAAACCCCACCCTCCTCTGTCCACCACCTCACCGCTGCCCAACCAGAGCCTCTTCCCCGACGATGTCATCCACCGCAACAGCTCGACGTCCCTCGTCCACCTCCCCGGATGAGGATCCGTCGTCCATCTCGTCGTCCAGCCGGTTCAGCCGCCCTGTCCTCCACCTCCAAGGAGCTGCTCCGACGATCGCCTCGTCTATCGCGGCTGCTCCATCCCCACAGCGCTGCCTTAACCTGCTCCACCGGAACCACAACATCCTCACCGACTCCTCAGACAAAGCCGAGGCCTACTCAGCGCCACCAAAGAGGTTGTACACTCATCGCATCGCACCTTCACCTTAACTCGACCTCCCGGCGCCGACGGTGCTCCATCCCGCACCCCCATGGAGCGGCTACCTTGAAGCCTGCGCCGTGGGCGACATCTCCACGGCAGCCATCCCCAAGTATGAGGCCCCTTCGGCGGCGGCGGCCATACCAGACGGATCTGCTATTGCTGCTCTAGCTCTTGCTCGCTCGCGCTGCTGCTACTGCTCCGGCTCTCGCTCGATCGCTCGCTCGCCCGGCTGTTGTTGCTGCTCTCCCCCTCGCTCGTGCTGCTGCTCTGCTCCGATTTTGCCACACTTCAGTCGACTGAATCGACTTTTGGGTCAGTTGATTTTCAGGGGTTGGGGGGGCTCGCCGGAGTTAAGGACGAACCACCCGCAGTGGGGACGGGGGCTCGCCAGAGAGGTACCCCACTATCTATCTTAGGGTTCAGGGTGGGGGTGGGGGCCTAGAGGGCTGGCCGGGGCGGCGGTGGGGAGTTGTTTCGGGGCGGCGAGGCGGCGCTGGGGCCGGCGGTTCGGCCGGTAGTGGCTGGCGGCTCAGGGGGTGCAGGTTGAAAATGAACTGCAGGCCCTCCCTAAACTACATGTCAAGTGCCTCTGCTACCATTGCGTTCAGTTTCGACAGTAGCATTCAGATTCCACAGTAAATTTCAGTTTTGACAGTTAAGTTCAGAGTCAACAGTTTTTACCTCATCTGTTGTAGTGAGGTGGTTTTTGGTGATGTAAATTTTACATCCATTTTACATCATCTATTGGAGATGCTATTAGAATCCCACTTGAGATTGATGATGTCTGTCTTGTGCTGCTTCAGCCTTGACGTCTTACGGCTCACCGGAGCTACTCCAACGACAGAACGATCCATCACAACAGAGCAGTGCCCTGGACACCGTCTACAGATTCCTCAGATCTTCCTCCACACCTCCGACAGCCACCTCTGCCTCAACTACTTTAGCGACCAACCCAATGATGCTGAGGTCGATACGGCTACGGCAAAGAGGTTGTACACTTGTTGCATCACTTATTACTATACATTCACATCAATCCATTAGGGCTATTTTGGTTCAACGGAAAAATATAGCAATAGGGAATTTTCCAATGGCACTCTACTATTCAATTATTCATGCATTTTGTTGAAAGGAATGAAACAAAACATCCACCTGGACCTACTTTTCAAAATCCTATGCATGAAAACAAGACCAAGTGCATTAGTGCCAGAATAATATTCTAACTATACACGCTTTCATATGGTTTCACTTTATTTTGGCCATGTTTCTTTGCATTCCTCCGCTCTTCCAATTCCTGTAAACCAAACACCCAAGTTGACAGAAATCATGTGTTTACAAATGCTCTATTTACCATGTGCATTCCTATCCTATTCCGGTGTTTTTCCTATCCCTGCGTTTTAAGAATCATGCAAGCCAAATGAGGCCTTACAGAATTACTTCAGTTATATGTACATGTCGAAAGGAACTTTGTGTGGTTTGTCCTGCTCCTGCCGCGACGTCGTCCACCTCACCTGAGCTTCTCCATCGACAAAAGCATCCACCAAACCAGACATCACGACTCCTGACCGTCTTTCGCCCCCTCAGATCTCCTTCCCTGCCGCCGGCACCCACCGCAACGACATCACCATCATCGACTCAGCAGATGAACCTGAGGAGTACACGGGTCCACAAGAGAGGTCGCACTTTTTGTTTCTGCTTATGTTATGCATTGCTTAAACTTACCTGCTACTTTATCGTCCTGTTCAGCTCTTGGACTCCCAAGTTAGGTCCAAATTAATGTTCAAACTTGAGTTCTAAATTAGTTGTGGGGCACATATCGAGGCAGCAATGAATAGTATGTCTGTCTAATATCTAGTTCACCTAGGGTATGCCTATGTTGTTCATCTTGGGTGGGAAACAAATAGTAAAGCAATCAGCATCTGTCTTTTTATTAATTAAAGCAATCATCGGCCTGCTATCATTATTTTTAGATCCATCCACTGATTGTTACCATCACTCTAAATTTTTGCATGCTCTCCTTACATAATCTCACCATATTTTTTGTATGCATGTCAGATATTGTACACAGTCATGCTGAACATGTAGAGAAAAATAGAAGAGTTTTGCGCGACAGTACAATGTCATGCACACATCGCTCCATGGTGGGTTCAATAGCAAACCCTCCCCACCCCTCTCTAGATTGTAATCCAGAGGAAGATATCTGTTCTGAGGCAGATTCAGACCTGCTGACCACTCCTATTTACCCCCCAAGGTGTTTGTTCTACCTTGGCATGATGATGTTAGTCATATCATGCATATGTTGCCTTGCAGTGCCTACTTTTGACATCATATATGTCATCTGCTTAGTTTAGACATGTTCTGTAATGCCACCTGTTTAGTTTCTATATCATATATGGGAATTATGCAGTCTCATGTCTTTTAGCCAGCCATAATATATGTGAAATGTGCAATGCCATCCTGTTTAACCAGGCATCATATATTTGAATGATATCTTGCCCATCCTTTTCTTCATTACATTTCCATTTGTCGACAATGTTTGTACATTAAACTACTCTTCCTGTGAATCAGCCATTTGGGTGGGAGATGGAAAAATCTGGAGTGAAAACAAGGCCTTCAGAGCAGACAGTGCTACCTGTCGAAGCAGATCTCTTGTTGGGTCCCGATAGCTCCTCAGAGATGGATTCAGAGACAGATGACCAGTCCTATTCCCCCACTGAGGTGTATGCTCTAACTTGGCACGGTTATACTGCTCATATCATGCATATGGTGTCTTGCATTGCATAGTTTAGACATCATATACACAATATTCAACACCATGTTCTTAGTTCAGACATCATATTGAATGCCCTCTGTTTAGCATATAAATCACATATGTGAATTAAATGATGCGATCCTGATTACTTAGATAACATGTAGGTGAATTATGTCATGCGATCCTGTTTAGTTATTCATCATATCTTTGAATTATGTTATGCTATGCTATCCAGTTTAGATAGACATCATATATGTGAAATTATGTCATGCTATCCGTTTTAGTTAAACAATATACATGTCAACTATTTCATGCCCTCTTTTTTCCACACTATCTATTGCATCTGTCTCTCATACAATGTCTGTACATTCAACTATGTTTCCTGTTTATCAGCCATTTGAATTGGAGCGGGTGATGCCAGTATCTAGCGGACTAAAAACACGGTCTTCAAATAAAACAGTGCTACCTCTTGGTGGAGATAGCACCCCGGTTGTACATGCACAAGAACCAGCCCTACCACACATAACCCAAACTCTCACAGATTGTACCCCTACTGCGATGGACAGAGAACCAGCTTCACCCAATCTAACCCCAACCCCAGCCGATAGTAACCCAGTTCCTGTTGACACAACACCATCTCCACCACAGAGCTCCCAAACAAGAGCAGTTAGTAAGGCAGCTCCAGTGCCCAAAGGGCCAGTACTATCACGGCGAACCCCAACTCCACCAGTTAGTACGCCTATTCCTGTGGAGGAAGCACAACCAGCTAGTCGTAGTTTAGCATCTATCGCATTTGATGTTGTTAAATCGTATGTGCGTATCTTCCCATCTTGGAAATATTATACTGAAGATGAAGGAAAATGCCAGTTGCAGGTGTTTGTCCAGGAGTTATGTGTAAGTAATGTTATTCATGGCAATTACTTTGCTTCGTCCCATACATCCTACCTCCATGATGGTTATAATACAGCAAATTTTCCCATTTTTCTCTATAGAGAAGGACCGATTTGGAAACTCAGGATGAGGTAACCTGTGCTAATACCTCTGCTATCTTCAAGAATGCTTGGTGGCAGTATCGGAATTACCTGAAGAAAACGTACTTCACCGGCAAAGAAACTCATCAAATTCCCTTACGTTCTCCTGAGACACATTTACTGGACGATGACTGGGAACGCCTTGTTCTGTACTGGTCCCGAACCAAGAATGTGGTAAGGTCTATGAGCTCATTTTCTATTTTTAAGTATTATATTCTTGCGTCTTACTGTACTCTGTTCATGTAGAACAAGTGCCTAAACCTGAAGAACAACTGTTCTAATTTAAGATTCCATTGCTATCATAGTTCAAAAAAGCGCTAGGCGTTAATTGTGCGTTTTGCCACCTCCTTGCGCTTTACTGACCAAAGCGCATGCTTATGCGCAGTTATGCACAGATTAAGCGTAGTTATGCGCAATGCGTTTTGCCAACGCCTAGAGCCTAGGCGCGCTTAAGCGCTCGCTTAGGCGCGCCTTTTTTAACTATGATTGCTTTGCTCTTGTATCACTGTATTTACTCATACAAACTTATTTTTAAATTGAAGGATCCAATCGAAACTCCAATGGCACAGCAGGTATGTTCACGCATGTTTCTTTAACAGGTTTGCTCTTATCAATAGCTCTGTTGATTTCAATTTCAATTGTGTATACAGTTGACTTTCATATCATGCACATTACTAGCATCACAACAGAGCCAATAGTGTTGTTGTACATGTAGACCCGTGGTACCCATCTGAAATCTTGTTGTGCCGTGTAGTTTCCCATGCTTTGTATTCTTTCACTGCTGCTTTGTCTTGAACTGATATGATTTGAACCGTGTCTCTATTTTGATTTGGCAAGACAATGCAGTGACCATAGGACATAGATATATGTTTGTTTGATGCTTTTATTATGTACTAGTACTTGGCAATAGAAGACTTGGTAGTTTAATCCTGTCCACCTTACTAATGAACTGGTTCACCGAAATGAGTTTCATATACTAGTACATGCTAAACTTGTTATGTGTCTGCTTGTTTCTTCTTTTAGAATGCTGACAGAATATTGGGGAAGAGTGCCTTATTAAGCAATGGTAAAGGAAGTAATGCAGATAAGGTTCAGGATAGTGACACATCCTTGTTGGTCTCCAACAAAGCTGATAAAACAGCTAAGGAAGACTATCTTGAAGACAGCGAGACAACCCCAAAGTCCTGTCTTGGTTTAGTGTTCGAGTTACTGGCCACTACCGCTTGCACAAGCTATTCAAACTCACTGTCTGAATCAGTTCGGTTTCTTGAGTCTCAACTACAAGCTGAAAGACATCGATAAGCTGTGCTGCGACAAGAAGCGGAAGGACTGCGGAAGTCCCTGGAGCATTCAGATGCATACTTTCTGGTGCAACAGCAAGCATTGGAGGATTTTAGCGTCAAACTGAACAAAGCTAATAAGCTTGCTGAACTTATTGCCAGCATGGTGGATACCCAGGATAACGTTTCTTGAGCTCTTCTGAAGTTGTTTCAGTTATGCTCTTGTTTTGATGCCGTGTTTATTTGCACTGGTGGCCAATTTTGATGGCCAGTGTATGTAATATGCTACTTTGTTCCCTATATTTGCACTGGTGGCGAACTTTGATGCCCAGTGGATGTGATATGTGTAATAGCGGTAATAGGCTAGCATTAATTGCTTGCTTATTTGTTTCCTTATTGTCTTGTTTAGTTGTTTGCTTGTAGTCACTGCAGTTATTTTTCTGTGTTTTTCTAGTGGCCACAATAGCCTATTTTTGGTAACTAGGCCAAAATAATCATGGCAACACACGGACTGTTGTAACCATGGGCCTCCTGCAGGCTGTATGATCCATGGGCCTTCTTCCGACCGTAGGATCCATTGGCCTTTTATACGGTCCGTAGGATCCATTGGCCTTCTATACGGGCCTTAGGATTCATGGGCCTTCTACGGGGTGTAGGGTCCATGGGCCTTCTACGGTCGTACGATCCATGGGCCTTCTACGGGCCGTACGATCCATGGGCCTCATACAAGCCGTAGGATCCATGGGCCTTCTACGGGGCGTATCATCATTTCACCAATCATGGGTCGTACTATTCATAGACCATAACGGGTCGTTAATAAGCCGTATTTGATAACTCTATGAAAACAACCCAACGGGTTTTTTTTGACATGAAAACGGCCCAATGTATTAACTGTCCACAAACGGGCGGACTATAACGACGAGCTCAATTTGGCCCACAAGAAGAAAATGATAGTAACGGGCCGTATGTAACTGAATGCTGCAAATGAGCCCAAGAATCAATGGGCCCTGAGAAGGTCGAAAGATAACTTGGGCTGGAAACGGCCCAATGGAATAACGGGCCGTTAATGGGTATAAAGTGATACACTGTTCATTACGGTCCAGTTTCACCACGGGCCGTTAATGGGCCAAGAGTTACAAAGGGCCTCATATGGGCCGAAAGAAGTCATGGGCCACACATGGGCCAGAAGTTAAAATGGGCTGGAATCATATTGGACGACCCAGATGATGCTACTGGGCCTAATTCGGAGAGGTCGTAACGGGCCCTGTGTTAGCAGGCTATAAATGGGCTATATGCGAATACGCCATTAACAGGCTTTCTGTGGGCCGGCCCGCCACCTTTTGACCAAGTCAAACGGGCCAGCCTTTTCACAGGAATGGGCCTCTGTTGGGTCGTGCCACATGTCGCCGTATCATAGGCGCCTTCGGTCCAATGAGTGGATGACATTTGTCCCAACAGTGAGCCGACACGTGTTTCCTTCAGCCAATGATGATTTTACATGTGGAAAATCCCCATTGGCCGGGGCAGTTAACGGGTTATCGGATCCAAAACCGGACCCGATAGCTTAAGGGTGTTTCGTTACGGTGGATGCCACGTGTCGGTCACCCTTGACGAAAGCACTTCTGTGACGCGCGATTTATCGTCATGGAAGTGGACACTTCCATGATGATAATTTTGGTAATGTCATGGAACACTTCTACGACAGCACAGGTATGACTATCTTGATTTTGTCATAAAATCGTCATGGATGTACATGCATGACAAAAAACGCGACCTATTGTGACAAACACGTATCATCACGGAAGTGTTTTATTTGTAGTGAGTGCACTCACTCTTCCATACTGCCTTTGTTGAGATGTCCACATATGAGGTTCTTTGCTGAAGAATTGAGTTGCTTTAATATCTTCACATCTACAACATTGATGCTAGGGCCAATAGTGGAGATGCCATTCTTGATGATGAACCAGAGATCGTTGTCAATTGCCTTAAGATGCATGCGTGATAACCCACAAGTATAGGGGGTCGCAATAGTTTTCGAGGGTAGAGTATTCAACCCAAATTTATTGATTCGTCACAAGGGGAGCCAAAGAATATTCTCAAGTATTAGCAGTTGAGTTGTCGATTCAACCACACCTGAAAGACTTAATATCTGCAACAAATTATTTAGTAGCAAAGTAGTATGGAAATAACTGTAACGGTGACAAAAGTAACAATAGCAGTTTTGTAGCAATCGTAACAGTGGCAACGGAGAAGTAACTTAGCAAAGATAAATATGTGAAAAGCTCATAGGCAATGGATCAATGATGGATAATTATGTCGGATGTAATTCATCATGCAACAGTTATAACATAGGGTGACACAGAAGTAGCTCCAGTTCATCAATGTAATGTAGGCATGTATTCCGAATATAGTCATACATACGTGCTTATGGAAAAGAACTTGCATGGCATCTTTTGTCCTACCCTCCCGTGGCAGCAGGGTCCTATTGGAAACTAAGGGATATTAAGGCCTCCTATTAATAGAGTACCGAACCAAAGCATTAGCACTTAGTGAATACATGAAGTCCTCAAACTACGGTCATCACCGGGAAGTGTCCCGACTATTGTCACTCGGGGGTTTGCCGGATCATAACACGTAGTGGGTGACTATAACTTGCAAGATAGGATCAAGAACTCAAATATATTCATGAAAAAATAATAGGCTCAGATCTAAAATCATGGCACTCGGGCCCTAGTGAAAAGTATTAAGCATGGCAAAGTCATAGCAACATCAATCTTAGAACATAATGGATACTAGGGATCAAACCTTAACAAAACTAACTCGATTACATGGTAAATCTCATCCAACCCGTCACCGTCCAGCAAGCCTACGATGGGATTACTCACGCACGGCAGTGAGCATCATGAAATTGGTGATGGAGGATGGTTGATGATGATGATGGCGACGGATTCCCCTCTCCGGAGCCCCCAACAGACTCCAGATCAGCCCTCCCGAGGAAGAACAGAGCTTGGCGACGGTTCCGTATCGTAAAACACAATGAATCCTTCTCTATGATTTTTTTCTCCCTGAACGTGAATATATAGAGTTGGAGTTGAGGTCGGTGGAGGTCTAGAGGGCCCACGAGGCAGGGGGCGCGCCCTAGGGGGGCCATCCACCCTCGTGGATAGGGTGTGGGCCCCCTTCTGTTGATTCTTTTGTCAATATCTTTTATTAATTTCAAAACGTGACTCCGTGAAGTTTCAGGTCATTCCGAGAACTTTTATTTCTGCACCAAAATAACACCATGACAATTCTGCTGAAAATAGCGTCAGTCCGGGTTAATTCCATTCAAATCATGCAAGTTAGAGTCCAAAACAAGCGCAAAAGTGTTTGTAAAAGTAGAAACGTTGGAGATGTATCAACTCTCCCAAGCTTAAACCTTTGCTCGCCCTCAAGCAATTCAGTTGACAAACTGAAAGTGATAAAGAAAAACTTTTACAAACTCTGTTTGATCTTGTTGTTGCAAATATGTAAAGCCAGCATTCAAGTTTTTAGCAAAGATTATGAATTAACCATTTTCACAATAACACTTAGGTCTCACATTTACTCATATCAATGGCATAATCCACTAGCGAGCAATAATAATAAATCTCGAATGAGAACACTTTATGAAAACAATCATAATATGATATAACAAGATGGTATCTCGCTAGCCCTTTCTGAGACCACAAAACATAAATGCAGAGCACCCCTAAAGATCAAGGACTGACTAGATATTGTAATTCATGGTAAAAGAGATCCAGTCACAGTCATACTCAATGTAAATTAATAACAATGCATACAAATGACAGTGGTGCTCTCCAACTAGTGCTTTTTTATAAGAGGATGATGACTCAAGATAAAAGTAAATAGATAGGCCCTTCGCAGAGGGAAGCAGGGATTTGTAGAGGTGCCAGAGCTCGAGTTTTGAAACAGAGATAAATAATATTTTGACCGGCATACTTCCATTGTCAACATAACAACCAAGAGATCTCGATATCTTCCATGCTACATACATTATAGGCGGTTCCCAAACAGAATGGTAAAGTTTATACTCCCCCACCACCAACGAGCACATTCCATGGCTAGTCCGAAACAACGGGTACCGTACAACTAACAACAATCCTGGAGGAGTTTTGTTTGCAATTATTTTGATTTGATTTGAGCATGGGACTGGGCATCCCGGTTACCGACCATTTTCTCGTGAATGATGAGCGGAGTTCACTCATCGGGAGGATAACCCACCTAGCATGGAAGATATAGACAACCCTAGTTGATACATGAGCTATTCGAGCATACAAAACAGAATTTCATTTGAAGGTTTAGAGTTTGGCACATGCAAATTTACTTGGATCGGCAGGTAAATACCATATAGGGAGGTATGGTGGACTCATATGGAATAACTTTGGGGTTTATGGAAGTGGATGAACAAGCAGTATTCCCGCTTAGTACAAGTGAAGGCTAGAAAGAGACTGGAAAGCGACAAACTAGAGAGCGACAACAACCATGAACATGCATTAAGATTAATCAACAATGAGTGCAAGCATGAGTAGGATATAAATCACCATGAACATAAATATCTCGGATGCTATGTTGATTTTGTTTCAACTACATGCGTGAACATGTGCCAAGTCAAGCCACTCGAATCTTTCAAAGGAGTATACCATATTATCATACCACATCATAACCATTTTAATAGCATGTTTGCACGCAAGATAAACCATTATAAACTCCTAGCTAATTAAGCATGGCATGAGTAACTATAATCTCTAATTGTCATTGCAAACATGTTTCATTCATAATGGATTGAATCAGGAACGATGAACTAATCATATTTATAAAAACAAGATAGGTCGAGTTCATACCAACTTTTCTCATCTCAATCATTTCATCATATATCGTTATTATTGCCTTTCACTTGCACGACCGAACAGTGTAGATAATAATAATAGTGTACGTGCATCGGACTAAGCTAGAATCTGCAAACATTTAATTCAACGGAGAAGACAAGGTAATATGGGCTCGTGGTTAGATCAATAATAATGCATATGAGAGGCACTCATCATTTTTATTGTGGTCTTCTCCTCTCGACCCCCAAAGAAAAGAAAAGGAATTTCAAAGAAAGAGAAAAACTATTTGCATGGGTAATCTTGAAGCATGATCTCTTTACATGTAAGATGTAGCTAGCGTTCGGTTTGAATCTTAGGTCACCACTCGAGCCGCGACGCAGGCGTAGTCTTATCCCTTCCGTTTCCCCCACTCTCTCGCCCCTCACCTGGTGCTCCTGCCTGCTTCATGCACACCGCCTCCTCGCAGGCGACCCCTTCCCACCCCTCCGCCTCCTCGCTCTCAACCGTCCACCGTAGTCTCCATGTTTTCCTTCCCCGCCGCCCCCAGCCATAGGGGCTCGTCAGCAAGGCAGGCAACTACGACAACATCAAGCTTGTATTCAAGGAGACGGGGGTGGATGTTACAGTCGCACGCGAACGGGAGCGCATTTCCTGCAGTGGAACTCGACGATGGTCAACGTCTCCTTCATAGCAACACTAGCAGGACGAGCAGCACACGCGGCGTGCCACTCTGACGTAGAGCTTCATGCGCTACCGTGGTCGGCGTGCGCGTACGGTGCAGGAGTTCGAGCTAGCTTTCTTCGTTGTGAGCGACTTGCATATTTTGCTATCGGGTACGAGTTGGTTGTTCCCCTATCCTCGATTCTAATTCAGTTCATCTTTGCTATGTGATAATGTCGCAGCGAGGAGATTCTAAACCCGTTGTTAGCGCTGAGGCTCTCCGGGATCGTCATGGGTGAGCCGGACACCCACGACGACCACGACCAACGAGTCTGGCTGCACTGGCGGGGGGTGGGGGGGGGGGGGGGGGTTATAAGGAAGCGCATAGCATTCCTCCGACAAGCAAATCAGTTGGTGTGGTGCATTTTTCGCTAGTAGTACCATTTGTTCTCATGCTCTGATCTGCTAGATAACTCAGTGTGTTTTATTGCCTGATCGGTTTTGATTTGGAGGCACTATTTTTCTAAATCCGTTGTCTGATGGCAACTTAACATTTGTTGTACACGGCAGTTTTTCTATGATTTTTAGGAGGAGAACAAATTGTTATTTTTTCTGAATTTCCCATGTCTCAACATTTTGCCATGGAAAAATTGCCATGATTTTAGGGAAAAACTAGTTGTTATAGGTTGTCAATTTTCCCATGTCTCATAATTTACCATGGCAACTTTTTTTGTGATTTTCAACTTATCATTTTCTAATCTCATGTCAAATTTATCATGATTTTTAGGAAAAGAAACTATGTTAAATCAAAAACTTGTTGCACTAAATTAGCCACTGTACAAAGAGAAAAATTGTCATGTTTCCCACAAAAAGTAAATTTTCCATGGTACAAAAAGAATAGTGTTCCCTAACATTTCCAATTTTTTACACTCCCCACATTTTTGCCATGGCAAATCTCTTTTTTATTGCAACTTAACACCTTTTGTTACCATGGCAGTTTTGCCATGAGAACATGTTTCCCCACTAATGTTGTCATGTCTTCAATTTACGCCATGGCAAAATTGCCATGTTTTTAGTTTAGAAACAATTTAGCAAATTTTATTTTTATTTTTCCATGGAAAAATTTATTTATTTTATTTGCCACGGGCAATTTTGTTTTTCAAAATTGGCCGTTTAAATTTTACTTTTATTGCCATGGCAATTTTTCCTGTATTGCCATGGCAATTTAAATTGAACATACATGGCAAGTTAACCTTTTATTTTGCTATGGCAATTTTTTACTTTTATTGGCATGGCAATTATACCTTCATTTTATTGGCAATTTTTACTTTAAAATATACGGAAAATTATTATTTTTTGCCATGGCAACTTAAGATGTTCAAAAACATGGCAAAGTTATAGATGTTCAAAAACATGGCAAACTTGACATGATAACTTAAGATGTTCAAAAACATGGCAGAGTTATAGATGTTCAAAAACATGGCAGACTTGTCATGGTAACTTAAGATATTCAAACACATGGCAAACTTGCCATGGCAAAATTTAAGATGTGCAAAAACAGGACAAACTTCTTTTAATTAAGTTTGTTCAAAAACATGACAAACTTCTTTAATTAACATTTTAAAAAACATGCAAACTTGCCATGGCAAAGTTATAGATGTTCAACTTAAAATATTAAAAAACATGTCAAATTTGCCATGGCAATTTAAAATGTTCAAAAACATGGCAAAGTTATAGACGTGCAAAAGCATGGCAACTTCTTTTAATTAAGTTTGTTTGAAAACATGGAAAACTTCTTTAATTAACATGTTCACAAACATGCAAACTTGCCATGTCAACTAAAGATGGTAGAAAACATGGCAAACTTGCCATGACAACTTGTGGTGTTAAAAAACGTGGCAAAGTAATAGATGTTTAGAAACATGCAAATTGCCATGATAATTTAAGATGTCAAAAACATTTGTTGCCATGGCAAAAAGTTTTGATCCTTCGAAATTTGTTTTGCCATGGGGATTACATGTACGATGTGATTACAACTTAAGATGTTTTCTGCATTTTCTCCAAAAAAATTCTACCTGTCTAGAGAGAACAGTTTTCACCATATCTTTTTTTGTGCATATGTTTGATGCCATCTTGTATCCATGTTCTATCTATATGTAAACTTCATGGCAACTTTTCGTATTTTCTAAACTTCATAGTGATGGCAACATTTCATAGTGTAAAGATACAGATTGGCATGACTTCTTCCTTGTTTGAGCCATTTTGAAAACATAAACTTGAACATGGCAAAAAGTTTCATAGAATGGCAACAGAACATGGTGATTTTGTTGTGCAAAAGGCCAGTGTTTATTAGTCACAGAAAAACTAGCCTTTAGTAGTCATAACTTAATATGGGCTTTGTTTTTCGTTTGTTTCATAGGAAAAAGTTCTATAGGGCCCGGTGGATGGGGCGTACATGCTGGGGCGCTTCTCCTCCCGAACGAGTCGTTTGATCGATGTCCCACCCGTACCAAACGAAACATTAGATCTGGGATGCTCCCAGACCGAACGTTCGGTCCATATCGACGTCCAAAGGAAAAGAGGGGAGCTGCACGGATCGAACCCTGGGCAACTAGGAGATCACCTGTGCTGCTAGCCACTACGCCCACGTCCAGTTTATGTGTAACTAGTTGGGCCAGACACACTTGATGTGAAAGGAGGCGGTTTTCCACTAGTTTTCTTTTTTTTTTCTATTTTTTCACTTGGTTTTCATCATTTTTCCTCCGGTTTTACAAGTATTTCTCATTTTTATTCCATTTTTGTTATTTTCCTCCAGTTTTCTTTATTTCTTTCTCCGGATTTCACTTTTTTTTTCTTTCCCTTTTCTTCAATTTTGTTTGTTTCTTTCCCTTTCCCATTCCTTTTCTCGGTTTTCCCTTTTCACTATTCAACATTTTTCAGACACAAGTTAACATTTTTTGAATACATGATCAAGATTTTTACTATACACATTTAACATTTTACAAATACAAGTTTAACATTTTTTAATAGATCGCCAACATTTCTTCTATACACATTTAACATTTTTCAAACACAAGTTTAACATTTTTTTGAATACATGGTCAACATTTTTACTATAACCATTTAATATTTTTCAAATACAATTTTAACACTTTTAGAATATATGGTCGACATTTTTCTATACGCATTTAGTATTTTCCAAATACAAGTTCAACATTTTTTGAATACATGGTCAAGATTCTTACTATACACCTTTAACATCTGTCAAATATAAGTTATACATTTTTTTAGTACACTGTCAGCATTTTTTATATACATATTTAAAAAATTTCAAATACAAATTTAAATTTTTTAATGCATGGTCAACATTTTTACTATACACATTTAACATTTTTTTAATACAAGTTTAACACTTTCTGAATACATGGTCATACAGGATTAATATTTTTCAAATACAAGTTTAACTTTTTTGAATACATGATCAAAAAATTTACTATACACATTTAGCATTTTTAAAATACAAGTTTAACATTCTATATGGTCAATTTAATACATACACATTTAATTTTTTTTCAAATACTACTTTAATATTTTAATACATGGTCAACATTTTTACTACACACATTTCAAATTTTGTAAATATAAGTTTTAAATTCTTTTAATACATGGTCAACATTTTTTCTATACACATTTAATATTTTTCAAATACAAATTTACCTTTTCCCGAATAAGTGACCAGCATTTTTTCTAGACATATTTAATATTTTTAAATGAAGTTTAACATTTTTTACATTTAACATATTTAAAATATTTGACTAACATTTTTCAAAATCTTCCTTAATATTTTTCTTAAAAACTTGATTTTTATTTTTAAAATCAATTTATCAACTTTGTAAAAACATTATATATATATATATATATATATATATATATATATATATATATATATATATATATATATTGCGGGGAACATTGTATAATTTTTGTATACATACATGGTCAACACTTTTTTCAATACACTTCTAACATTTTTCAGATGCATGATTACCAGTTTTTCAATATTATGTAAAATATATTTTGTAATTTATATGTTTATAATTTTTTAAAGTATAAAATATTGTAAAAAAAGAAATCAAAAAATGTAACAAAAAATGTAAGAGGGAAAAAAAACGAGGCTCTGCTCTCCGGCACACCAGGGCCAACCCATCGATGTCCTGACGCTATGGTTTCCCTAGTTCTCGCTTAAAGTGAGACATAGGGCGCCCGTTCTCGGGCCTCCGAGGGAGCTATATCTCGCCGCAACAAGATATTAGGTCGTATCGCGTCTGGCGCGAGTCTAGCGGGTTGGCCAACACTATAGCTTCTGTAGTGATTTTGATAAGATTCTATGGACAGGTTTCGACTGGTTTCAGCCTGTGCTGTCTTTCTTTCTCTTTGTTTATATGTGTTTTTATATCAATTTTCTCCATTTTTTTTGTTTTATTGATTCATTCTTTTTTATTTTTAAAATACATGTCAACTTTTTAATACATGATGTACATTTTTTGCATACACGTGGAGCAATTTATAGATATACATTGAACATTTTTTAAATACACCATGAATATATTTTGAAATACATGTTTTAACATTTTTTTCAAATACATATTGAACATTTTTCAATGGTACTACGAATTTTTTCTAAAATCACTTGAATATTATTTTACATTGTAAAAAGTGTCACAAACATGTTTTTGAAATGCATGAATAATTTTTTTAAATGACACAAGCATTTTTAGAAAGTGTAAGAAACATTGTTTTTAAATTATGCGACCATTTTTTTACAATGTATAAATTTTTTTCTCAAAATATCTTCAACAATTTTTTGAAATGCCTGATATTTTTTAAATGTCACTAACAATTTTTTGAACGGTATAAACATTATTTTAAAAGTTCACAAACAATTTTTAACAATGCATTAACATTTTTAAATGTGTGGTGAATTTTTTGACGGGGCTCACCCGTGGCACGCCCATCCTCTAGCGGAAGTGGATTTTGAATCACCGCCCGATTTGAGACATGCGAGATTGCCAGCATCGGTGATGCCACATTAGTTACCATCGTCCGAGGACCAT
Source organism: Triticum aestivum (assembly GCF_018294505.1). Taxonomy (NCBI): domain Eukaryota; kingdom Viridiplantae; phylum Streptophyta; class Magnoliopsida; order Poales; family Poaceae; genus Triticum; species Triticum aestivum. The sequence goes on from NC_057813.1 coordinate 499,724,627, forward strand.
CAGCGCCGTGATCCTTGGTTGAGAGAGGCGCTGTTAATTCTACCGGTTTTGCTATTTTCCAAGTACCTAAAATTTTATGTTGCATCAATCACTTTTTTCTTCTTCATCTTCTTCCTTCCTTTCTACCTTCCTCCTTCTTGCCAACCTCGCTGGAGAAGAACAAGCCCACTATCTATCTTAGGAAAAGTTATGGCCTCACTATCTATATTAGAAGAAAGTCACATACCCATTATCTATCTTACGGGTGAGGGTGGGGTGAGTGAAGGGGATCGCCAGAGTTTGACCGGTGGTGCGGGGCTTAGAAGGATGGTCGGGGAGGTGGCTCGTAACGGTGCTGGGGGAAGGTTGAAGGGAGTGCGGGGCGATGGAGTGGTTCGCGGCAACGCCCGTCGGCCATGGGGTGGTGGAGGCAGGCGGATGGGCAGGGTAGGCTACAGGGGAGGAGGAACTGCCGTGCGGGAGGAAGAAGATGAACATGTCGCGACATGATTCAGGCAATTGGATATTGTTCCGATGGTCATGAAAGGAAGTGACTAGTGGAAACATTTTTTAGACACCTATTAAATAGACGGTCCCTAATTCTACTCCCCACGGAAAAAGTGATATTCTCGGAGCATCTCCAACAAGTGTAAGGTAGGTGTTGTTACCTAAAGACATATGAAAGATGTGGCATTAAATAAACGAGGAGAGAGAACAAAGTTGTATTCCCTTTGTCTAGGTGTATCAGACCCTTCTTATTTTGGGCTAAAGTTTGATCATAAATTCAATGCACAAAATATAAACTATATGTCACAAAAATTAGACTGTATGAAACCTCTTTTGTAGCACGTGCTTTATATTTTTAGAGATTCCCTCGTCAAGTTTTTGGGAAGGAATTTGCACACGTGTTTCAGCTTCCAAGGAGCAGATTCCGTTTACCAGAGAAGAGTGCAAGCGGCACATACTTTCACACATACTGTATCTGTATGTACTTGCAAGGCGAGTAAAATCATTTCGTTTACAACCGTAGAAGTAGAACAGAGCACACTCGAAAGACAACAAATACCGGCAAATAAATTTTATTAGGTATACGCATAATACGCATGGCTGATGGCCCTACTGGCAACGCTCGCTCAACTTGGATGTGACATGGATCCGTATATATAGTAGTATCACGCACCATACACGTACGACAGCTTGGAACAATCTTTCATCCTTTTTGCTTTCGACGAAGGTAAATAAACTATCATATGTTGTCTGGGTTCCGTTCCGTGTCTGGGTGCGGCCTCCTCACCATCGCACCTTCCCCGGGAAGTACTGGGAAAATTCAGAGAGGAAGCATCGCGTCAGATATTTTGCCTATCACAGGACTCTCAAGAGAGATGTCAGTGAGCGCAGCCGAAACAAAATCACTATTATTACCTTGTCGATGAGCGACATGTAGTAGGGCTTCACTTCCTCGACGTCGATCCTGACGCTGCTCTTGCTGTACAGGTCATACTTGCTGCAAGAACGATGAACAGAGATCGTGCTCAGCTTCTGCATTTCTCCCATCCTTTAAATCTACTCCATTTCATTTCTGTATATCGGCTTACTTGAAGACGTGCAGCCATTTGAGGTTCTCCTTGTCGTCCTCGTTCATCAGGTGCATGTAGGCTCCATGCTTGTGCAGGGCTGAATCGTTCGTGCATACCAAAATATTTGCAAGGTTTTAGTTACTTTGAAACTCAAAACTTCTACCCTGGCATGCAGAAAGAAAGTAACCAAAGCTATTGCGGCGCGCGCTTACGGTAGAAGGAGTGGTATCTGATGATGAACAGCCCTGCAGAAGGAAGGGTGGTCTTGTTCTCCTTGGCAACCTGAAGACGAACATCGTAAACAATATTTCAGAGAACACGGCATGCGCAAACTTCACCGTCGGCGACGAACGAGGGCGCCACGGCGAAGGCGAGGAACGAGTGAGGGTGTACCAGGTACATGTAGTCGTCATGGCCCCATGACATGAGCACGTTGTCCAGCCCGCACCCCTCGGAGTAGGCCCCGAACTTGGTGTTGAACTCCGGGTTGTGGTGGTCAGGGTTCTCCTTTAAGTACTGCGCGCATCGCAGGGAAAGAGACAGAGTCAGAGAGCAAGCAAAGCTTCAGCCTTCGATCGGCTCATAGGGTCCAAGTGCTTACCTTGAAGTGGACGTTGCATTCGTCGAACGCGCAGCCGACGGGGAAGGTGTCACCTGAAGAAAGATGCCACGAAGCTCGTCAAAGATTCAGAGCTGAATTTGGGACAGGCTCTGGAGAGGTTTGATCTGCAAGTGTTTTGCCGATTGATTTACCTACGACTGCCCACTGAGGTAGCTCCCCGAAGCTGGGATGCAGCAGCACCTTGCCCAGATCTGCACACCGTGGCAACTCACATGAGAAAAAAGAACCGTATGCGGGGCCGGTCTGTCCGCCGGTGGCTGTTCTAGGTGAGCCAAAAGAGGACTACAATGTACTATTGTTGGTTATCCCCGGGGAAAAAACAGATACAATTATGCCAGGAGAGTAATGACCTTGTGTAATATGGGATTGTGGAACCTTGTAACACACTCTAGACCCTAGGTAGTTATGGTTGTAAAACGAAATGGATTCAAGATTCTAAAAGAATCTGGTGAGGGATCTGATTCTCAAGATTCTGAAAAAAAGTCTACACTTGTAAAAGTTAGTTAGTTACCATGGATGAGGCCAGTGAGGTGAAGCCAGTCCTCATCGGGGTAGTCCTTGCGGATGGCCTCGGCGGTCTGGAGGAGGTGCTCAATCTGTGGCATGTCCAGGTCAGGGTCGCTGTCGTCTATGAACTCGTTGAGCAGCTCGATGCACTCCCAGATGCTCATCTCCGTCTTGTCCAGCCGCCCATATGCATCCCGCATCCGCTGCACAAACTCGTACGTCTGGTTGATGTGGTTCACGCGGTAGAACTCCTCCACCGTCTTCTTCCGCTCCGACTCCGCGTCGTAGTCCCTGGAGGCATGTATCAGTTCCCACTTCAGTATTGTTCATATACCACTTCTATATCTAAATGTAAGACGTTTTCGCAGTTTAACTGAACAGCCAAAACGTCTTATATTTAGGAACAGGGGTTGTAGTAGTTATCAATTTGATACGCGGAAAGGTTTGATAAGCATGTGGCATGGAGTGCGTGTGGAGACAATGCCCTGCCGTGCGAGCTCTGCTTATCGCGGAAAGTAAAAAACGGAAGACTTTGAAAGCTGAGATACAGAGAAATGTTTCTGATGGACATTTTACTCAATTTCCTAGCATATCCAGTGGGAGTTTCTTGTCAAGTTTTTCTTTTCTTTTTTCTTTCTGCGAAAATGATAAGATTCTTGCCCAGTTTAACTTCTGCTACTCCAATTTTAGTCAATTTCCCTAGCAGGAGGACAGCGTGTTATTGGTTTCAGCTGCTTCTAGGAGGTTCTTACCAATACCGTTATGCATAACATTCTTGTCTATCTTAGGGTGGGGGCGAGGGGGGTGCAGAGGAAGCAACAACCTCCTTTTCTATCTTAGGGATGCAGAGGGTGCATGGGGAAGCAACTTCCTTGTCTATCTTAGGGGTGCTGCGGGGGTGCAGGTTCATCCGAAAATCTCACGTGGTTCGCCTGTTTAGAGGGATGCTCCGGGGCGAAGGCAAGCATGATGGTGGGGAGAGGTTGAGGGGAGGGCGGTGCGGCGAGGTTGTCGCTGGAGCGCCGCCGGCCGCGAGTGGCGGCAGCATGCGGCCGTGCCGGTGGCAGTAGGTGGCGGGAGGCAGAAGAATACAGGACAGAACACGATCTGTTAGGGAGAGAATGGTTGGAGGAAGAAGACATAATGTGGTGCGCTTGTTTTCGCTCTAAGGCTTCAGAAATTTCAGCAGACTGCCCCCTAGCTAGTCCCTTTGTTTTGTCCTTTCTCGTGGGACATAAACAAAATTTCAACAGGAGAAACATGGTTCACGCCTTAAAACGTCTCACTTGAATTGATGATTTTTTTCATCCAAGAACCATGGGAGCTCGAGGAAAGAAAACCCATGAGAACTCACCTGAAGGTGTGGCCGAAGGCGTTGGAGTCCGGCACGGTGAAGCCGCCGTCGAGCACGAGCTCCCCCTGGTCGCCGGCGACCTTCCTCTCCGCCGCCGCATCTGCAACCGGCCAACAGAAATTCGAGCTAAATTCAGCACCACGCCTATCCCACGACGTTCTGTTTGCGCACTCAACCTCCAAGAAACATGAACAGAAACTCAACAAGAACAGGCAAGGGAATTATTCAAGAAGAAGAAGCAGAGAGAGGAGCACGCAAATGATATGGGTAAGAAGAGTCTCACCAAACTGAGGCTGCTCGATGATGATGGTCATCTTGAACGGAGAAAAGATTGCCGATCGGAGCTCGCAGCGGCGAGGACGGCAGAGAAGCAGGGTCCAAGAAGACGGTAATGGGTATGCTCGGCTCTGCTCTGCAGGCGGCAAATCGCGAGCGGTATTTATAGGAGGGCCGAGGGGAGGAGGGGCCTGGGCGTCAGCGAGTGGTTGTTGGGGTGGGAGAGATGGCAACGGAGGCCGGAGGGGGATGTAGGAGCCGAAGAGTGAAACGTGACGGCGTGTTGATGGCGCTATCCTTCGGATTTTGGATTTATTAAAGGGGGTCAGTGACTCAGCCATGGCGTGGAGCTACGCCTGTGGATGACAGCAACAGCTCATGCCGTCTGTTTTCTGCCTTTTTGCTAGGGCCTATTTTCATTTCCTTCCTCGTCCGGTTTTCGCTCTGTTATTAATATATTTTATTACACCCTATATATTATTTTACGGAGGGAGTATTTTTGTGCAAGAGGTATTAAACTGGCAGCTTGTGGCCTCTTCCTCTGGCTATAACGAAAAAGAAGAAAAAGAAAAACTTAAGGCCACTTTAATTCAGAGGGTTGAGATCTTATGAATTTTTTATATGTGAGTTGTTTGATTTATATGACAAAATACTAGATAATTTTCCTAAATAACGTTTTGAAACTGGAAGGGCACGAACCAATGCTTATGCGGACGCTTAAAGAAAGGCTCATTCACTTCAACACATATTTTGGTAAAATTAATCATGTACTATTCAAATGGGCATGAAATTCCAGCCATGTGCCCCCACCCCCCTAGTTTTGAAACTCTATGAATGAAGGAAGTCTTTATCTTTATGTTTTACATTTTGGTTGGCCATAAAAAGACGAGTAATGTTGCAGTGACAGAACAAACATGTTTTTATGGATTCAAAATGACTGGCATTAGGTGTCATTTTCTCAATGAAGATTAAGGAGGAAGGAGGGTCCCACCCACATGAAATTCGGGGGGGGGGGGGTCCATATTACCTCCGTTAGTACCCATCCGTGCATCTAGGATTCCCTTCGCCACCCCCCCCCCCCTCCTCGAGAGACGGGCGGCGGGACTTGCCAGAGGCAGGAGCGGCGGTGGTCTCACTCAGAGACCACTTCTAGTCGTACTTCACTATCTCCGCGTCGAGGCGGCGGAGAACTTGCTTGTCTCGACCGTGGTGGTCGACCGGTCGATGATCCAGGCCGTTGCGAGCTCCCGGTCCTTGAGGATTTGCCTTGGCGGGACGCCTGAGTCCGCGAACTCCTCCAGGCTCACAGCATTCCACCGTTGCCGCTCCCTATCTGCACTCTCCTCCACCGTCAAGGCGCTTTGAGATTTTGGATTTATTAAGTGGGTCAGTGACTCAGCCATGGCGTGGGGCTATACCTGTGGATGATAGGAACGACTCATGTCGTGTGTTTTCTTCGGTTTTCCTGGGGTCTATTTTCACTCCCTTTCTCATCCAGAATTTGCTTTGTTATTAGTAATATACGAATATCTTGTGCGAGAGGTATTAAACCGACAGCTTATGGCCTCTTCTTCTGCCAAGAACAAAAAAAGAAGAAAAAGAAAAACTTAAGGCCAGTTTAATTCAATCGGTTTTTATCAGAAGAATAGAGGGTTGAGATCTTATGATTCTTTTTTTCTATCTGAGTTGTTTGATTCATATGAAAAAATACTAGATGATTTTCCTAAATAACATTTTGAAATTGAAAGGGCAAGAACTAATGCTTATGCGTACACTTAAAGAAAGTGCTCATTCACTCCAACCTATTGGAGACAATGTTTTGTATTTGCCATGGTGCATTCACACATATTTTGTACAAATTAAATTATTTTCTCTTCAAATGGGCATGATATTGCAACCATGTGTTCCACCCTCAATTTTGAAACTCTACGAGTGAAGGAAGTATTTATCTTCTGGTTGGGCATAAAAAGACGAGTGATGCTATAGTGATGGACAGACAGTTTTTTACGGATTCAAAATGACTGACATTAGGTGTCGTTCTCTCAATGAAATTTGGGGGGGGGGGGGGGGGGGGGGGGGAGGTTATTAGTTATTAGTATGGGGGGTGCGTAAAACCTCCGTTTGTATCCATCTGTGCGTTTAGGATTCCTCCCTTGTCCCACCCCCACGTCCCAATTCTAAAATATAAAAGGTGTATACATTTGTACAAATGTCGATCTTTTAAATCTTTGGTAAGTATCAACATCTAGAATACAAAATCAACATCATTAGATCGCATGAAATATATTTTTATATTTTATTACAAGAAATCTAATGACCAGTCGACTGGTGGTTAGCGAGATATTCGGACGATGCGTTTAGCGAGAGAATCCGGCGTCTGCCACTCTGCCTTTCCTTTCCAATTTTAATTCTCGCACAAAAAGAGCAGCCGGGAGTCGAACCAGCGACCTGATGGTAGAATCCTGGTGCTGACAGCCACGAGGACACGGCATGTGTTGCGATTTGGTTGGCACGAGTTTTCTTGAAATCATCATCGGAAGTACTCTGGATTGTTCTCTATCAAAAGACAATGAGTGTACCTTTTTACTACTATATGAGAAAAGAAATGAAAAAAATTTCTTGTTCTTTTTCTTTGGATTTCTCCAATAACTCACGTACAATCATCATGATATCTAGTTTCATGAGTCTCAAGTTGATAACACCCTATTAATTTTCGTGCGGGGGTGGGGGTGAGGGGGGAGTTGATGAAACATCCACTCAGTAACTTTTTGTGTGAACAACACGGTAACTCACACATCATAGACCTGATAACTCGTATATCACAGATCTGATAACTTATATAACTTAGTCCTGATAACTTTGGCGTAGGGGTGGGTGTTGATGAAACATCCCCCAGGAACTTTTTGGTGTGAATAGCATGATAACTCATACATTGGAGACCTGATAACTTATGCAACCCGGTCTTGATAACTTTTTGGCCAATATAGGTGATGAAATATACTCCGATAACTTTTATGTGAATATATGTATGTCATTTACAACCCCAGCGTATTGAGGCCGCTTGAAGGCCCCGCTCACCCGAAGTGATTTATAAAAATTCTTCTTGCTATCACGGTAACTCACACATAGCTGACCTGATAACTTATGTGCATAGGTCTTGATAAATTTGGCGACCGGGTGGAGGGAGGCACGTTGATGAAATACCCCTTGGTTATTTTTTTGTGCGAATAGCTTGATAACTCACACATCGCAGGCTTGATAATTTTGGGAGAAAAATATGTTGAAAACAAATCTTGATGCTAGTAGTTTCCATATTGTAGTTTCGACCTTGTAGTTTTTGTTGGAAATATGCCCTAGAGGCAATAATAAATTAGTTATTATTATATTTCCTTGTTCATGATAATCGTTTATTATCCATGCTATAATTGTATTGATAGGAAACTCAGATACATGTGTGGGTACATAGACAACACCATGTCCCTAGTAAGCCTCTAGTTGACTAGCTCGTTGATCAACAGATGGTTACGGTTTCCTGACCATGGACATTGGATGTCGTTGATAACGGGATCACATCATTAGGAGAATGATGTGATGGACAAGACCCAATCCTAAGCCTAGCACAAAGATCGTAGTTCGTATGCTAAAGCTTTTTTAATGTCAAGTATCATTTCCTTAGACCATGAGATTGTGCAACCCCCGGATACCGTAGTAATGCTTTGGGTGTACCAAACGTCACAACGTAACTGGGTGGCTATAAAGGTGCACTATAGGTATCTCCGAAAGTGTCAGTTGGGTTGGCACGAATCGAGACTGGGATTTGTCACTCCGTGTAAACGGAGAGGTATCTCTGGGCCCACTCGGTAGGACATCATCATAATGTGCACAATGTGACCAAGGGGTTGATCACGGGATGATGTGTTACGGAACGAGTAAAGAGACTTGCCCGTAACGAGATTGAACAAGGTATCTGGATACCGACGATCGAATCTCGGGCAAGTACAATACCGCTAGACAAAGGGAATTGTATACGGGATCGATTGAGTCCTTGACATCGTGGTTCACCCGATGAGATCATCATGGAACATGTGGGAGCCAACATGGATATCCAGATCCCGCTGTTGGTTATTGACCGGAGAACGTCTCGGTCATGTCTGCATGGTTCCCGAACCCGTAGGGTCTACACACTTAAGGTTCGATGACGCTAGGGTTATAAAGGAAGTTTGTATGTGGTTACCGAATGTTGTTCGGAGTCCCGGATGAGATCCCGGACGTCACGAGGAGTTCCGGAATGGTCCGGAGGTAAAGATTTATATATGGAAAGTTGTTGTTCGAGTTCCGGAAAAAGTTTGGGTTTTTTCGGTATTGTACCGGGAAGCTTCCAGAAGGTTCCGGAGGATTCCGGAGGGGTCCGGAGGTCCGGAAATTGTTCCACCACGTCCAATACAGTAGCATGGGCTGTAGGGGGGCGCCCTAGCCTTAATGGGCCAGGGGCACCAGCCCCCCCAAGGCCCATGCGCATGGGAAGGGGAAAACCCTAAGGGGGAGGGCCTCCACTTGACTTGGGAGGCACTCCTCCCCCCCTTGGCCGCCGCCCCCTCCTCAGATTGGATCTGAGGGGGCCGGCCCCCCTCTCCCTTGCCCCTATATATATGTGGGGGGTGGGAGGGCAGCCGCACCACATGTTCTGGCGCAGCCCTTCCCCTCTCCCAAGTACTCCTCCTCTCCCGCGGTGCTTGGCGAAGCCCTGCAGGATTGCCACGCTCCTCCATCACCACCACGCCGTTGTGCTGCTGCTGGACGGAGTCTTCCTCAACCTCTCCCTCTCTCCTTGCTGGATCAAGGCATGGGAGACGTCACCGGGTTGTACGTGTGTTGAACGCAGAGGTGTCGTCCGTTCGGCACTAGGATCTCCGGTGATTTGGATCACGACGAGCACGACTCCTTCAACCCCGTTCTCTTGAACGTTTCCGCTTAGCGATCTACAAGGGTATGTAGATGCACTCTCCTCCCCCTCGTTGTTGGTTTCTCCATAGATAGATCTTGGTGACACGTAGGAAAATTTTGAATTTCTGCTACGTTCCCCAACAGTGGCATCATGAGCTAGGTCTATTGCGTAGATTCTTTGCACGAGTAGAACACAAAGTAGTTGTGGGCGTTGATGTTGTTCAATATGCTTACCGTTACTAGTCCAATCTTGTTTCGGCGGTATTGTGGGATGAAGCGGCCCGGACCGACCTTACACATACACGTGAGACAGGTTCCACCGACTGACATGCACTTGGTGCATAAGGTGGCTAGCGGGTGACAGTCTCTCCCACTTTAGTCGGAACGGATTCGATGAAAAGGGTCCTTATGAAGGGTAAATAGCAATTGACATATCACGTTGTGGTTTTTGCGTAGGTAAGAAACGTTCTTGCTAGAAACCCATAGCAGCCACGTAAAACATGCAAACAACAATTAGAGGACGTCTAACTTGTTTTTGCAGGGTATGCTATGTGATGTGATATGGCCAAAAGAATGTGATGAATGATATATGTGATGTATGAGATTGATCATGTTATTGTAATAGGAATCACGACTTGCATGTCGATGAGTATGAGAACCGGCAGGAGCCATAGGAGTTGTCTTTATTTATTGTATGACCTGTGTGTCATTGAACAACGCCATGTAATTACTTTACTTTATTGCTAACTGGTAGCCATAGTAGTAGAAGTAATAAGTTGGCGAGACAACTTCATGGAGACACGATGATGGAGACCATGGTGTCATGCCGGTGACGATGATGATCATGGAGCCCCGAAGATGGAGATCAAAAGGAGCAAAATGATATTGGCCATATCATGTCACTATTTGATTGCATGTGATGTTTATCATGTTTATGCATCTTGTTTGCTCAGAACGACGGTAGTAAATAAGATGATCCCTTATTAAAATTTCAAGAAAGTGTTCCCCCTAACTATGCACCGTTGCGAAAGTTCGTCGTTTCGAAGCACCACGTGATGATCGGGTGTGATAGATTCTTACGTTCACATACAACGGGTGTAAGCCAGATTTACACACGCGAAACACTTAGGTTAACTTGACGAGCCTAGCATGTACAGACATGGCCTCGGAACACAAGAGACCGAAAGGTCGAGCATGAGTCGTATAGTAGATACGATCAACATGAAGATGTTCACCGATGATGACTAGTCCGTCTCACGTGATGATCGAACATGGCCTAGTTGACTCAGATCATGTAATCACTTAGATGACTAGAGGGATGTCTATCTAAGTGGAAGTTCATGAGATGAACTTAATTATCCTGAAAATAGTCAAAAGATCTTTGCAAATTATGTCGTTAGCTCGCGCTTTAGTTCCACTGTTTAGATATGTTCCTAGAGAAAATATAGTTGAAAGTTGACAGTAGCGATTATGCAGATAGTAGAAAGCTTATGTCCTTAATGCACCGCTTAGTGTGCTGAACCCCAATCGTCGTCTGTGGATGTTGCAAACATCGGACATACACGTTTTGATAACTACGTGATAGTTCAGTTAAACGGTTTAGAGTTGAGGCACCAAAGACGTTTTTCGAAACATCGCGGAACATATGAGATGTTTCGAGGGCTGAAATTAGGATTTCAGGCTCGTGCCCACATCAAGAGGTATAAGACCTTCGACGATTTTCTTAGCCTGCAAACTAAGGGAGAAAGCTCAATCGTTGAGCTTGTGCTCAGATTGTCTGAGTGCGACAATCACTTGAATCGAGTGGGAGTTGATCTTCCAAATGAGATAGTGATGTTTCTCCAAAGTCATTGCCACCAAGCTAGAGCTTCGTGATGAACTATAACATATCAGGGATAGATATGATGATCCTTGAGGTATTCACGATGTTCGACACCGCGAAAGTAGAAATCAAGAAGGAGCATCAATTGTTGATGGTTGGTGAAACCACTAGTTTCAAGAAGGGCAAGGGCAAGAAGGGATACTTCATGAGACGGCAAATCAGCTGCTGCTCCAGTGAAGAAACCCAAGGTTGAACCTAAACCCGAGACTAAGTGCTTCTGTAATAAGGGGAATAGCCACTGGAGCGGGATTACCCTAGATACTTGGTAGATAAGAAGGCTGGCAAGGTCGATAGAAGTATATTGGATATACATTATGTTAATGTGTACTTTACTAGTACTCCTAGTAGCACCAGGGTATTAGATACTGGTTCGGTTGCTAAGTGTTAGTAACTCGAAATAAAAGCTACGGAATAAACGGAGACTAGCTAAAGGTGAGCTGACGATACGTGTTGGAAGTGTTTCCAAGGTTGATGTGATCAAGCATCGCACGCTCCCTCTACCATCGAGATTGGTGTTAAACCTAAATAATTGTTATTGATGTTTGCGTTGAGCATGGCATGATTGGATTATGTCTGTCGCAATACGGTTATTCATTTAAGGAGAATAATGGCTACTCTGTTTATTTGAATAATACCTTCAATGGTCTAGCACCTAAAAGGAATGGTTTATTGAATCTCGATCGTAGTGATACACATTTTCATGCCAAAAGGATATAAGATAGTAATGATAGTACCACTTACTTGTGGCACTGCCATGTAAGTCATATTGGTGTAAAACGCATGATGAAGCTCCATGTTGATGGATCTTTGGACTCACTCGTTTTTGAAAAGTTTGAGACATGCAAACCATGTCTATTGGTGTATACGCATGAAGAAACTCCATGCAGATGGATCATTTGGACTCACTTGATTTTGAATCACTTGAGATATGCAAATCATACCACATAGGCAAGATGACTGAAAAGCCTTGTTTTTCAGTAAGATGGAACAAGATAGCAACTTGTTGAAAGTAACACATTCTGATGTGTGCAGTCCAATGAGTGCTGAGGCATGCAGTGAATATCGTTATGTTCTTACTTCACAGATGATTTGAGTAGATGTTGAGTACATTTACTTGATGAAACACAAGTCTGAATTATTGAAAGGTTCAAGTAATTTCAGAGTGAAGTTGAAGATCTTCGTGACAAGAGGATAAAAGGTCTATGATATGATCATAGAGATGAGTATCTGAGTTACGAGCTTTGGCACGCAATTAAGACACTGTGGAAATTGTTTCACAATTAATACCGCCTGGAACACCATAGTGTGATGGTGTGTCCGAACATCATAGTTGCACCCTATTGGATATGGTGCGTACCATGATGTCCCTTATCGAATTACCACTATCATTCATGGGTTAGGCATTAGGGACAAGCGCACTCACTTTAATAGGGCACCACGTAATTCCGTTGAGACGACACCGAACTGTGGTTTGGAGAAACATGAGTTGTTGTTTCTTAAAAGTTTGGGGCTGCGACGCTTATGTGAAAAAGTTTCAGGTTGATAAGCTCGAACCCAAAGCGGATAAAATGCATCTTCATAGGACACCCAAAACAGTTGGGTATGCCTCCTAATTCAGATACGAAAGCAATAGGGATTGTTTTTTGAATCGGGTCCTTTCTTGAGGAAAAGTTTGTCTCGAAAAGTTGAGTGGGAGGGGTGGAGACTTGATGAGGTTATTGAACCGTCACTTCAACTAGTGTGTAGCAAGGCACAGGAAGTTGTTCCTGTGGTGCCTACACCAATTGAAGTAGAAGCTTATGATAGTGATCATGAAGTTTCGGATCAAGTCACTGCCGTACCTCGTAGGGTGACAAGGATGCGTACTACTTCAGAGTGGTACAGTAATCCTGTCTTGAAGATCATGTTGCTAGACAACAATGAACCTGCGAGCTATGGAGAAGCAATGGTGGGCCCATATTCCGACAAATGGTTAGAAGCCATGAAATTCGAGATAGGATCCATGTATCAGAACAAAGCATGGACTTTGGTGGACTTGCCCGATGATCGGCAAGCCATTGAGATAAATGGATCTTTAAGAAGAAGACGGACGTGGACGGTAATGTCACCGTCTATGAAGCTCGACTTGTGGCGAAGAGTTTTTCACAAGTTCAAGGAATTGACTACGATGAGATTTTCTCATCCGTAGCGATGCTTAAGTCCGACAGAATCATGTTAGCATTAGCTGCATTTATGAAATCTGGCAGATGGATGTCAAGACGAGTTTCCTTACCAGTTTTCGTAAGGAAAGGTTGTATGTGATACAATCAGAAAGTCTTTGTCGATCCTAAGGATGCTAAAAGGTATGCTGGCTCCAGTGATCCTTCTAAGGACTGGAGTAAGCATCTCGGAGTGGGAATGTGCGCTTTGATGAGATGATCAAAGATTTTGGGTTTATACAAGTTCATGAGAAACTTGTATTTCCAAAGAAGTGAGTGGGAGCACTATAGAATTTCTGATGAGTATATGTTGTTAACATATTGATGATCAGAAATGATGTAGAATTTCTGAAAAGCATATAGGGTTATTTGAAAAGTGTTTTTCAATAGAAAACCTGGATTAAGCTACTTGAACATTGAGCATCAAGATCTATGAGGATAGATCAAAAATGCTAAATGGTACTTTCAAATGAGCACATACCTTGACGTGATCTTGAAGGTGTTCAAGATGGATCAGTCAAAGAAGGAGTTCTTGCCTGAGATGTGAGGTATGAAGTTAAGACTTAAAGCTCGACCACGGCAGAAAAGAGAGAAAGGACGAAGGTCGTCCCCTATGCTTTAGACGTAGGCTCTACAGTATGCTATGCTAAGTACCTCACATATGTGTGCCTTGCCACATGTCTGGCAAGAGGGTATAAAGGTGATCAAGGAGTGGATCACCAGATAGCGGTCAAAATTGTCCTTGGAGTAAATAAGGACATGTTTCTCGATTATGGAGGTGATAAAGAGTTCGGCGTAAAGGGTTACGTCGATGCAAGCTTTAACACCTATCCGAGTGACTCTGAGTAGCAAACCGGATACGTATAATGGAGCAACCATTTGGAATAGATTCAAGTGGAGCATAGAAGCAGCATTTACAATATGACTTAGAGATTTGCGAAGTACATACGGATCTGAATGTTGCAGACCGTTGACTAAAACTTCTCTTAAAGCAAAACATGATCAAACCCAAGAGCTCATTGAGACTTAATCACATGGTGATGTGAACTAGTTTAAGACACTAGTAAACTCTTTGGATGTTGGTCACATGGTGATGTGACCTATCAGTGTTGATCACATGGAGATGTGAACTAGATTATTGACTCTAGTGCAAGTGGGAGACTGTTGGAAATATGCCCTAGAGGCAATAATAAATTAGTTATTATTATATTTCCTTGTTCATGATAATCGTTTATTATCCATGCTATAATTGTATTGATAGGAAACTCAGATACATGTGTGGGTACATAGACAACACCATGTCCCTAGTAAGCCTCTAGTTGACTAGCTCGTTGATCAATAGATGGTTACGGTTTCCTGACCATGGACATTGGATGTCGTTGATAACGAGATCACATCATTAGGAGAATGATGTGATGGACAAGACCCAATCCTAAGCCTAGCACAAAGATCGTAGTTCGTATGCTAAAGCTTTTCTAATGTCAAGTATCATTTCCTTAGACCATGAGATTGTGCAACTCCCGGATACCGTAGGAATGCTTTGGGTGTACCAAACGTCACAACGTAACTGGGTGGCTATAAAGGTGCACTACAGGTATCTCCGAAAGTGTCTGTTGGGTTGGCACGAATCGAGACTGGGATTTGTCACTCCGTGTAAACGGAGAGGTATCTCTGGGCCCACTTGGTAGGACATCATCATAATGTGCACAATGTGACCAAGGGGTTGATCACGGGATGATGTGTTACGGAACGAGTAAAGAGACTTGCCGGTAACGAGATTGAACAAGGTATCGGGATACCGATAATCGAATCTCGGGCAAGTACAATACCGCTAGACAAAGGGAATTGTATATGGGATCGATTGAGTCCTTGACATCGTGGTTCATCCGATGAGATCATCGTGGAACATGTGGGAGCCAACATGGGTATCCAGATCCCGTTGTTGGTTATTGACCGGAGAACGTCTCGGTCATGTCTACATGGTTCCCGAACCCGTAGGGTCTACACACTTAAGGTTCGATGACACTAGGGTTATAAAGGAAGTTTGTATGTGGTTACCGAATGTTGTTCGGAGTCCCGGATGAGATCCCGGACGTCACGAGGAGTTTCGGAATGGTCCGGAGGTAAAGATTTATATATGGAAAGTTGTTGTTCGAGTTCCGGAAAAAGTTCGGGTTTTTTCGGTATTGTACCGGGAAGCTTCCAGAAGGTTCCGGAGGATTCCGGAGGGGTCCGGAG
This sequence comes from Triticum aestivum, assembly GCF_018294505.1. Lineage (NCBI taxonomy): Eukaryota > Viridiplantae > Streptophyta > Magnoliopsida > Poales > Poaceae > Triticum > Triticum aestivum. Next base: position 499,740,204 of record NC_057813.1, read on the forward strand.
GTCCGGAAATTGTTCCACCACGTCCAATACAGTAGCATGGGCTGTAGGGGGCGCCCTAGCCTTAATGGGCCAGGGGCACCAGCCCCCCAAGGCCCATGCGCATGGGAAGGGGAAAACCCTAAGGGGGAGGGCCTCCACTTGACTTGGGAGGCACTCCTCCCCCCTTGGCCGCCGTCCCCTCCTCAGATTGGATCTGAGGGGGCCGCCCCCCTCTCCCTTGCCCCTATATATATGTGGGGGTGGGAGGGCAGCCGCACCACATGTTCTGGCGCAGCCCTTCCCCTCTCCCAAGTACTCCACCTCTCCTGCGGTGCTTGGCGAAGCCCTGCAGGATTGCCACGCTCCTCCATCACCACCACGCCGTTGTGCTGCTGCTGGACGGAGTCTTCCTCAACCTCTCCCTCTCTCCTTGCTGGATCAAGGCATGGGAGACGTCACCGGGCTGTATGTGTGTTGAACACAGAGGTGCCGTCCGTTCGACACTAGGATCTCCGGTGATTTGGATCACGACGAGCACGACTCCTTCAACCCCGTTCTCTTGAACGCTTCCGCTTAGCGATCTACAAGGGTATGTAGATGCACTCTCCTTCCCCTCGTTGCTAGTTTCTCCATAGATAGATCTTGGTGACACATAGGAAAATTTTGAATTTCTGCTACGTTCCCCGACAGTTTTATAGCCTAAAAAATCATGATAAAGCTGATAATTGAACTCAAGACTTCAATATTGAGATCTTAACCTACTAGCCAACTCACCCACTACTTGGCTCCTGACAAGTTCAAATAAAATACCATTTTTTTTACCATCTGAGGTGAACAAATTGTTAAAATATACCCCCGGTAGCTTTCTGTGTAAATAAGATGATAACTTACGTACAATTAACCTGATAACTTACATATAAACGCATTGATAACTTTTCACCTTGGGCAAAAAGTTCTAGAAATATGCCCTGATAACCTAGTGCAAATAGCATGGTAATTTACGCACCGGACAAACCGGTAACTTACATACAACACATTTGATAACTCTTTACCCATGTGAAAAACGTTACTGAAATATGTCTTGATAACTTTTTGTTGTCGAAACATACCCCAGTGTGAAGTTACCACTACCCCATGCTAAAGTTATCGTGCTTCTCATCGTATAGTCATTAACCTTCTCATATTATAGTTATCAGGCTTATCATAGTATAGTTATCATGTTGCTTAAGTCATAGTTATCACGCTGGTCATGCCAAAGTTACCAAGCAAAAACAGTTATTATCGCTGATATGACAAAAAAAGAAAGGTTAAAATAACCTTGTTTATATTCGATAGACACTAGCGATTAGTTGGTTATTGGGCTCAAACTCTAATGAATAGACCTGGGTTCAAGTCCCCTTTCCAGCACTTTTATTTTCTTATCATATTGTGTAGCCAAAAAACCAGAAAAAACACTAGCGATTTACTATTGCCGTATACGGTTTTCGAGAGAAGAAGAAAAATCGGTGGAATCATGCGTGCGGGTCTCTCCATTTTATTAATTTAGTATTTAATATATTCCTAGTTTGTCCTATAAACTTATCAAATTTCATAAAGATTGACTTCGTGAAAAAAATTATATGCCTAATATTTTGGAATGGAGAGAGTATATGTTTTAAACTAATATTACTTGTGTGGATTTTCCCAAAACCTCAGCCACAAAAGTGACACGTCACATTACAATTGTAGCCATTAGCAAATGTGCAATTATTTCCCCTTGCAAAAAAGTGCAATTTTGTTAGTCCTAGGTTGCATGGAGAACAAAGTGGATACGACGAGGATAGTTATATGTTCATTCAAACACTATGGAAATCTGTTAAAATTAAGAAAGGATTAAGCAACTTGGAAATAGAGAGTATTACCGTTTGCATTGTAGGGACAGTATGTCAAATCTATCAAAACTTAAAGCAAACAAAAAGAAAAGGCACAAATCATGGGACCCTTGGCCCAAAGCTTTATATTTTAGTATGCTCTATGTCTGTATTAATCATTAGCTTACATGCACGTTGATAATAAAATCACAAAATCTAAAATATGATCATCAACTAATCCCAATTACAAAATGTAACAAAAAAATGGAGAAATCCCATTTTGAAAAGCGAAGCCAATAAGAAATGGCCATGCATCATGTAGGCTCTTTAGAAAAAAATTGAAATAATTCTGTCTAGAGACAACAAATATACAAGACATATTTGACGACGCGAGATATGGGAGACGCCAATCGCCATGTCCGCAAAATATTAATGGGATAAAGTCGACCATACATACTCTCTTCAAATGGGTATGAATTTGATTTGTTCTGTCATAGCTGATGAGCTCTCAACTTCTCTGGAAAGGCCAAAGGCCATATACTAAAGTCGACCAACTCTTATAAGGTCTTAAAGAAATTAAAAATTACACATCGGTCATTGTGACATTGTCTTCCTCCTACACTCGTTAGCAGCGTGTCGTGATCAATAGTTGATGCTACCTATGGACCTCTGAAGAACCATCAGAGCCAAAAAAAATGTTGTCGACGCGGCTATCGAAGACTGAAGATGCCTAAGATCAAGCCCTAGAACCAAATCTGTCTGGGAGAAGAAAACAAAGAAGAGGGGTGGACGATCATCCCAGAGCCAGTCGTACATATTCAAAGAGATATAACATCACAAGGTCCCTAATGACGCCAAAGTTTGCCGAACGTAGCGTTGGGAGAAGGAGCCATCGGACCAAGATGCAAAATAGCGCATTCCACTCTGTTGGAAGACACCTTCAAAGACCACCCATATATCGCGAAGGAACACTAGATTTACCACTAGAAGAGCAGTGACCAACTGACCTCTCGACGTAGTCTACGACGCTGATGAGATCGACCAGGAGTCAGGAAACCTTGTTCTCGACCCGCACAACGGCGACACCATCGCTGAGGAATAAAACTCCAATCCTAAAAGAATAAATTAAACGCCCCAACATCAAATCTTGGGTCCCCCTCCTCCCGCCGATGGAGCTGCGGGCAAAACAAGAGGGGACTCGTGGGTGATGGCAGCTAGGGTTTCTAGAGAATGAAGGCTTGGATGACCTATAAATACTCTCTTCATTCACGTTAGTGGAAAACTCGACGGGACATGTGAGAAAGCTTTGAATCTTTGGCACTAGTACGACAACAATGATACATCCAGGGATGATGCTAGAGCATATACAACTGGCTCCTCAAAAGTGACCCCTCATATGTTCGTGGACGCGTTTGGGTATGTCCATGGACAAGGCCTGATCACCCCTCATTTTTCGCGCGGCAACGACAAACCTCAAAAATCACACTCTAAATCCATACTACACCATGCAACGCAAAATAAGCTACCTACTACATTACATAGATAAAATTACCCTAGTACTACTCGTCGTCGGAGATGTCGATGACCACCATGCCGGCACTTCCAGATGGACCGGCCTCCCGGTCACTGGCTGCGGCCCACAATTCGGCTCCTCGTTAGAGTTCAGGTCCACAAAGACTTCCTCCAGCTCTGGGTGTGCCTATCAGAGGTAGCGGCGGTTTGCTGAGACCTCAAACTCCGACAGGATGGAGTCGAGGATGGCCTGCTGCTCCGCCGCCTCCTTCACTTGGGCCACCTCGAACTCGGCCAACGCGTTACCCGTGCGGAATCTAGCAGCAAGTGGAGTCCGGTCCGTCTCACTGTCCTCCATCTCCACGCCCGGTGTTCCCTGCTCCGACGCATGCTGCTTTGCCTCCTCCTCTTTCTGCTTCGACGCCTCCTGCTCGTCCTGCTTTGGAGAGTCCTGAGGAAAGCCAGTTGAAATCCAAGCGGCAAACGTGCATGTATCTCCGCTAGGAGCTCCGCCCGGCGCTGCAGAGCGAGCATCTTATACATGGTGATCCACTGGCGGACCATGGCTACCGGCGAGCTCAGAGCGGTTGGGAGTGGACGGCGAGCTCGGAGCAGATGCAAGTGGCGGCGCGGACAAGAGGATAAGGGTGGAAATGGGAGTGGCTTGAACTGGGACTCGCCGTCCTGCTTAAATAGCTGAATTTGCCCCTTCAGGCGGCGCGCGGAAGCGACACCCTCATCGGACCAATGGGTGTCGATGCGTGTCTGTATAGGTCCCGCCCCTAGTCTAATGTGACGGATGTGTTCGGGCCTCCTCATACCGCTCTAGATATGGGCCGGATATGGGGATACTGGTTAGTCCGGACATATATGACCGGTTTGAGGAGTCGTGCTGTGTGACTATTCAGTTTGTGAGTAAGCTATTAGGTCGTTAATTTTAGGATTTTCATAATTAATCCGTAGTAGTAGTACAATGCTAGACACGGCATCAGACAGAGACCGGGGGCAGTGACGATGCTAACCTTATCTGCTCGATCGATTTCTTGTTGTTCATGCTTTGACATTTTCATTTCCTCACACGCGGAAGGGGTTTCCAGCTGGTCAGGAGGAGCTCCTCAACGACGGGAGCAGTCTGTCCGGTCGTCCCGCCAGGTGCGCTTTGCGTGAGGCGACCGAACACACACGCTCATGTCTAGCAGATGCGAGGAAATCTGTTTCTTTATGATAAGTGTCTGACGTCAGGTACGAGCACATGGAAAATTAAACGTTTTTTATGGTAACTATAGCGGCTAAGGATGACAAGTTAGTTGGCACATACGATAACTTTTTGTCAAAAAATAAATTGAGGCATGAAATTATCATGCTTGCAAACTAAAATTGCCATTTTGACGTCACTAAATTTGTCATCAAGAACATTCGATTTGCCACGTGCGCGTACCTGATGATTAGAGCAACTTTAGCAGACCCTGCATTCCGCCCCGACTCGTAAAATAACCGCCAAAATGCGGGTCGGGGCGGAAAAACCAGTCCGATCAGACCCCGCATCTCGGCCCGGCCCGCAAAATTTTTTAAGGGGCGCGGCAAAATCCCGACCCCAACCCGGGAAAATGCGGGTTTCCCCTCACGGCTGGGGTGCCCTGCATATTAGCGAAAGCAGTTGGTGGTGGGACATTTCATCCCGCGCTTTTTTTCACCAACCACCTCTCCTCTCCCCCCTCGCGCCGCCGCCGACCGCCGGCCGCCGCCCAAGATTCCGGCGGAAGCAGCCCGCAGGAGCACGCCGGAAGGCCGCCACGCGCACGAGGCCTCCCCTCCCTTCCCCCCTGAGTCGCCGGGCCGCCGGATTTGCAGATCTGCGGCACTTCATCGTGGGCCGCCGGATTTGGCTTTTTCCTGCCGCCGGTTGCTGCCCCAGGCGATGGAGTGGTCGGGGAGCCTCTCCCGCAGCCCAGGCAAGGGCGCATCGCCGCATGCAGGTGCGAGTTCGTCCGCCCGCCGCCGCCGAAGGTTTGCGGGCATGGATTCGTTCGGTCGTCCACCGGGCTCGGCGCTCGCGCAGCGGCTGTGTGGCTCGCCGTTGTCGCTCATACAGTGCGACGACTGCACACAGACAATGCTGCGGCTTACTTCGGCCACGCCGAAGCACCCCGGATGGATGTTCTTCAAATGCGAAAACGACGGGGTACGTACACTTGCGGTAGCTCGTTTTGATAGCTCATTCTTTGGTTCAATTGCGGATCCTTATTTCGAACATGGTCATTCTTTTGTGTAGGAAGATGGATGCTCATTTTGATTATGGGAAGGCCAATACATTAATTTATTGATAGAAAGAAAGTTAATAGATGTTGATGCACTCCGTAGAATAGAAAACAATAATGCGGCTACATGTGCAACTAGATAGGAAGCAACGTTTACTTCTACCCAACCAAAGATGAAGAATGAAGAATGCAAGATCAAAAATCCGCAGATCAACAATGAGTGCACGGAGAATATTTTGCTTCAACTAGTGGGAGCAGTTATGGAAGTTGGAAATCTTCTAAAATACATACTTGTGGTTCTTGTTTTTTTTAGTCTTACTATTCTAGCAAAGACTTGATGATGTCTTATGTATCCAATATTGTTGAAAAAGCAAAGAAACGCATTATGTTGGATCAAATGAAAGTGCAAACTTAGGTTTTCTCGGCCGGGAGGAGCTGCGTCAGATCAGACCCCGTAAAGCCGATCCGTAAAAAAATATATTCATAGAATATGCTTTTTTACAGGTCTGCTTTGCGGGGTCTGCATCCGCGGTCGTGCGTGCCGGCCTGTAAATGTGTTTTTCCGCGAACCGCAAACACGTTTTACGGGTCGGACGGATACGGGATCTGATAGAGTTGCTCTTAGGCGTCATCAGATTCCAATCCGTTTGGTACTTTGGGTGGCCGGCGCACGTAGAAAGGTTGGACTGACCCGCTGGAGCCCATGCGGCCTGTCGGTATTTCCTTTTCGTGGGGAAGAGAAACGTCCCAACCGAGCAACTATATACGTACTCCCTCCATGAGTGCACGGCTAAATTGACAGGCCAAACACCGCTAAAATGGACAATCGTGGCAGGGCAGTGCAGGTGTCTCACGTGTGCAAGTATGAATGAAAGCTACGTGTGCTCGCCAAACCTGTTCAAATAAACGGGCGGGGCACCCGCTAGATAACCGACGGAGTGAAATGCATTCGACACGCAGTGATGATATTCAAGGGTTGATTAAGTGTACATTTTGGCACGTAGAAGAAACTATGACCATGTTCTCTGCCACTGGCCTAATTGTGCGGTCACCGTCCGATACCACGTTGCTGGACAAGGCTCGCTCGGATTTGCTTACCCTTCCAACCCGCTGTCAGGGATGTAAATGGCACAATGAACGGCGCCAGAAAGCCTGTTTTAGTTAACTTTTGTTACCTTGATAGTTCAACTAATGGACCATGAGGATATGATTCACTGGAAGCTACTTGCGAACGAGATCTTTTCAGTGAAATTGATGTATCTGAATTTATCGATTCCGGGCCACTGTATAGGTCTTTACACGTTTGAAAGATTAAAGTTCGACTTTGAATTAAGATTTTTATGAGGTTTGTCCACAAAGGTGTCATTTTGACCAAAGATAACTCGCTTAAAAGAAGTTGGATTGGTAGCTCTAGATGTTATTTTTGTGACCACAATGAAACGATTAAACACGAATCATCTGACCGACCCGAGTGAATTTCAACAAAAGCTCCCCCCCCCCCGCGTCGCCTCCTCTGGCGACTCGGGGGAAACCCTAGTCGCGCCGCCACCGGCCACTCCCCACCCCCCCCTGCTTCGCCGCCACCGGAGGGAACGCAGGCGAAGCCGTGCGTGACCCAGGGAAGGCGGTGGCGGGGCTCTCTTCGTCGGCTCTGTTCCCGCGCCGGTGTCGCAGCCGCCAGGTGGTCCTAGATCTGTGCCGCTCCGGGGCGACGGCCTCTCGTCCTGGCGGGAGGGCCGCGCGACAGAGGGCGTCGGTGGCGGCGCTGCTCGGCGGCTATTGCCCTGTGGCAGGCTGCGGGGTCAGATCTGGATCCCTCAAGGTGCGAAGCCCTGCGCGAGTTCGTGGCAGCGCTGGGGGCTCTCCACGGCCATGGGGGTGCGGTGCAGGCCGCCCGTGCTCCGGTGGTGCTACCCAGGGCACATGCCGACGTCGCCCTGTGGCTCGCGTTGGTGGTCCGGGCAAGGCGAGCTTGGCGGCGGGGTTGGATCTGGCTGGTGGTGGTCGGGGTGAGATGGTCAGGATACGCATGGCTGGATCTCCATTCTGGTCGACGTTGGTGCTTGCGGTGCGCGGTGGTGCTCGCGGCGTCACCAGAGGTACCTTTTTGCTTGCTCCGGTGGGGACGCTCGTCGACGAGTTGCAGGATGTGGTAATGATGTAGGGCGGAACCCTATGTGGACGATCTTTCACGTTTGGAGGGGATCCTACGGGGACTCACGAAGAACACCTGGAAGCACAAAGGGAGAACACGGGGAAAACGAGAGAGAAACACTAAACCGACATAGAATCAATCACACGAGTGCTAGATTACCGAACACAAAGAGATACACGAGATCCAAAGTCAACCAAGGTAAGGATACAAAGGGAACCGATCTTCTCCGTGAGGAGGTCTTGAATCCGCGAGGGGATCTTCCCACGAGGGGGTCTTGAATCCAAGTGGATCTTCTCCGAGGAGGCCGCGGTCTCTCACGAAGAGGAGATCCTATGGATGAGCGAAGCTCTATCTCCAATTTGAGCTAAATCAACGCTAACCCTAAAATGTACGGGAGGAGGGAGTATATATAGTCAGGGGGGCGAAGGGATACATGGGTCAAGGCCCAAAGGAGCTGCGCGCAGGCAGGGGGCGCCGGATGTTCGGGCGTTGGGCCGGATGTCCGGTGGCTCGTGAGGTGCCGGATGTCCGGGCTGGAGGTGTCGGATGTCCGGTGCTTCCGGAGAGGCCGGATGTCCGGTGCGTAGGCCGGATGTCCGAGCTGTTGGGGCCATCTTCAGTGTATTCGTGAAGCCTGGGCCGGATATCTAGGCGGGAGGCCGGATTTCCGGTGGGAGGCCGGGTGTCCAGGCTGGAGGCCGGATGTCCGGTCGCTGTAGCCTTCTTCTGCAGGGGCTGGCCGTATGGATCTCCAGGGGCCAGATGTCCGGTGCCTGGAGGCTTCTTTTGCCTTCTTCCATTGGTTCATTTCTTCCTTGGACTTGGGGTCTTGTCCATCTTCATGTGCATCCTCGGGAGGGTCCTCCTGGTAGCTAATCATGCACAACATTCCGGATTGAGGTAGTAGCCATGTCTCGAGAGGGTCATATGATATTTCACTAAGGAGAGAAGTCACCTCGGTCTCGAGAGCTCGAGCTCGTGCTCTAGTCACGGGTCCTCTTGGTGCTTGGTGAGGCGACGGAAGGTCCATGGGGATGACCGAAGGATGCTCCGCATCATCTCCCCCCCCCCTTGTGAAAGATCCGACCTCGGATCAAAATCCTCATCACCATGGTACGGGGAGAGATTGGAGATGTTGAAGATGTCGCTCATGTTGTACTTGTCACGTGGGAGATCGATCTTGTAAGCATTGTTGTTGTAGCGTGCTAGCACCTTGAAGGGTCCGTCGGCTCGAGGGAGAAGCTTGGACTTGCGTTCGTTGGGGAAGCGGTCCTTGCGAAGGTGTAGCCACACGAGGTCTCCAATGTTGAATATCATGGGATGCTTGTTGACGTTGAGCTTGGTCGCGAGACGTTGTACTTGGCACGCAATGGTGTGCCTTGTATCTTCATGCATCTTCTTGATGTAGCTTGCACGGGCACTTGCGTCGAGGTTGGTGCACTCTTGTAGAGGAAGAGGTAGAATGTCCAATGGGGACAACAGGTTGAAGCCATAGACGACCTCGAAGGGGGACTTGCCGGTCGTCAAATGTCTTGCACGGTTGTAGGCGTACTCGGTGATGGGTAGACATGCCTCCCACTCCTTGATGTTCTTCTTGATCAACACGCGAAGTATATTGGAGAGTGTACGGTTCGTCACCTCCGTTTGGCCGTCGGTTTGAGGATGGTATGCCGAAGAAAACAATAGCTTGATTCCGAGCTTGGCGTATAGGGTCTTCCAAAAGTAACTCAAGAACTTGACATCGCGGTCCGAGACAATCGTCTTTGGCACTCCATGTAGTCTCAAGATTTCCCTACAAAAGAGATTGGCAATATGTGAAGCATCGTCTATCTTGTTGCAAGGAATGAAATGTGCCATCTTAGAAAATCGGTCCACAACAACAAAGACGGAATCCTTTCCATTTTGAGTTCTAGGCAACCCAAGTACAAAATCCATGCTAATGTCTTCCCAAGGTTGATAAGGAATAGGAAGGGGCATGTAAAGACCACGGGATTGAGCTTTAGACTTAGCTTTGCAACATGTAGAGCAACGGTTGGTGAAGCGTGAGACGTCACGGAACATCTTGGGCCAAAAGTAGTTCTTGGAGAGCGTGGCGAATGTCTTGTCGCGTCCAAAGTGTCCCATGAGTCCGCCTCCATGAGCCTCTTGCAAAAGGAGCAAACGAAGAGAAGACTCGGGAATGCAAAGTTTGTTAGCTCTCATAAGATAATCATCCTTTATGTAGTATCGTTCCCAAGACGTGTGTGTCAAACACTTAGCATAAGGAGTAGCAAAAGAAGGATCATGCTCATACAAGTCTTTTATATGCTCAAAGCCAATAACATTCAACTCAAGTTGAGTGACAAGTGTGCATATGCGTGAAAGTGCATCCGCAACAACATTTTCCTTACCCTTAATGTACTTGATCACATAAGGAAAAGATTCAATAAATTCACTCCATTTGGCATGACGCTTGTTCAACTTAGTTTGACCTTTTAAGTACTTAAGCGTTTCATGATCGGTGTGTATGACAAACTCATGAGGTCTAAGATAATGTTCCCAAACATGTAGCACACGCACTAAAGCATACAATTCTTTGTCATAGATGGGATAGTTAAGTTGAGCACCGGAGAGTTTTTCACTAAAATATGCAATGGCTCGTTTTTCTTGCATCAAAACTCCACCAATTCCGGTACCACTTGCATCACAATGAACCTCAAAAGTTTTCTCAAAGTTGGGCAAAGCAAGAATCGGAGCATGAGTAAGCAAGGACTTGAGCTCATCAAAAGCGGTGGATTGCAAAGATCCCCAAACAAAAGGAGCATTCTTCTTACTCAAGGCATGCAAAGGAGCGGCAATTGTGCTAAAGTTTTTCACAAAGCGGCGATAAAATCCTGCAATACCAAGAAAACTACGCACTTGTTGTAAATTGGTGGGTTGGGGCCAAGTTTTAATTGCCTCAATCTTAGTTTCATCAACATGGACACCCTTGGAAGAGACAACAAAACCCAAGAAAACCACTTTGTCAACGCCAAAAGTGCATTTTTTCAAGTTCGCATAGGCTTTCCTTGCGAAGGGTTTGCAACACAGATTTAACATGATTAATGTGTTCTTTCATGGTTTTGCTAAACACAAGAATATCATCAAAGTAAACCACAACAAAGACTTCGATATAAGGACGAAGCACATGATGCATAAGACACACGAAAGTACCGGGAGCTTCCGATAAACCCATAGGCATGACTAACCACTCATATAGGCCAAATTTGGTTTTGAAAGCAGTTTTCCATTCACCACCCTCTTGTATGCAAATTTTATAATAGCCACTTTTAAGATCAATTTTTGAGAAAAAGTTGGCTCCGCTAAGCTCATCAAGCATATCATCTAAGCGAGGAATGGGATGCCTATAGCGAACGATAATAGCATTTATAGGTCTACAATCGGAACACAAGCGGAAACTTCCATCGGGCTTAGGCACAAGTATAACGGGAACGGACAAGGGCTTAAGATTTCACGTACATGACCGTTGTCGATGAGTTGTTGTACTTGCCGTTGAATCTCCTTGGTTTCTTCGGGATTGACTCGGTATGGAGCTTTGTTTGGAAATGGCGCTCCGGGAATGAGGTCGATTCGATGTTCAATGCCTTGTAGAGGAGGTAGACCCGGAGGTAGCTCATCGGAGAAAACATCTTGGAATTCCTGCAAAAGAGATTGAAACACTAAAGGTAGCTCGTGAGAGGTTTTAGTTTTTGGTTCTCCATCCTTGCACACAAGGACAAAGTGCATCACACTCGATGGGTTCTCACACACTTCTCTCATCTCACTTTTGGTGGCAAATAGGATGAGGTTTTTCTCTCTAAGAGGCGCTCAAATTTGGCTTGTGGCTCTCACTCACTTTTGGGTGGATCATTTTTTCACTCTTCTCTCCATGATTGGTGGTTTGCTTGTCGGCTATCACTTGTCTAGGAGACATAGGTCGTAGCACATATTCCTTCCCTTTCTTTTTGAAGCTATAGTGATTGGTGCGCCCATTGTGGATGACACCACAGTCTAATTGCCATGGTCGACCAAGGAGGAGGTGGCAAATGGTCATTGCAACCACATCCACTCCAAAGTGTCTTCATAGGCACCAATTTTGAAGGAGACTTGTACCGTATGCTCAACTCGTATAGTGCTGGAGTCACTTAGCCATTGAACTTTGTAGGGGTGCGGGTGCTTCCTCTTGACCAATTGAAGCTTGGAGCATAGTTCTTCACTTGCCAAGTTGTGGCAACTACCTCCATCGATGATGACCTTGACGGACCTTCCATTGATGCCGGCCTTTGTGTGGAAGATGTGGCATCGTTGGTCTTCTTCTTGTTGATGTTGAAGTGTCAAGACTTTGGAGACAACGAGAGCGGGGCTCGAATCTTCATCACAAAAGACTTGATCATCTTCATCCTCGTTCACGCGCCGGTGCATGGCCACTTGCTCAAGGGCTTCCATCTCCTCTTCACTCATGGAGTCATATGTGCCATCGTCATTGAGGATCATGGTGCGCTTGTTCATGCATTGAAAGGACTTGTGGCCTCGGCCGCCGCAAGTGAAACACTTGAAGGAGCTTGTTTTGACGGTCTCATCGGTCGGAGTAGATGATGAAGCACGCGGCTTGAAGTTGCTTGTAGTAGGAGGAAGACGACTTGAACTTGCCGAATGTTTCTTGTAACTTGACTTGTCGTCGTTGCTTGGAGAAGGCTTGGTTGATGTAGATGTTGGAGGAGTCGTTGAAGCTTGGATGTTGGAGATGCCGTAGATCTTGGATGAGTACTTGGCGTACTTGAGGTCATCTTGCACTTGACGTTCCGCCTTTGTAGCTTGATGCACAAGCTCAATGAGGTTGGAGTAGGGCTGGAAGTCGGCGATCTTCTTGATGGGATGATTGAGTACATTCAAGAATCTTGCCATTGTTTGCTCATCATCTTCCGTGACATTGGCTCGAATCATGGCAATCTCCATTTCCTTGTAGTATTCTTCAACACTCTTTGTTCCTTGCTTGAGGAGTTGTAGCTTCTTGAAGAGATCGCGGTTGTAGTATTTTGGTACAAAGTGTGCCCGCATGACATCCTTCATTTGAGCCCAAGTGGTGATTGGTGGTTCACCTCTTGCTTGACGGCGTTCAAGTACTTGTTCCCATCATATGAGCACATAGTCTTGGAACTCAAGTGATGCCATAGCGATCTTTTTCTCTTCCTCATAGTTGTGCAAACGAAAGATTTTGTCGACCTTCAATGCCCATGAGAGGTACTCTTCCGGATCATTGCTTCCATTGAACTTGGGCATTGTGAACTTGAGCTTGCCATAGCGTTGCTCTTCATTGTGTTGTTGGTGATGGTGATGATGACGTCCTTGACGTGGAGGATAGTCATCCTCATGCGTCATGGAGGAAGTCCGTGATCAACTTGTTCTTGTTGAGCTTGAAGTTGAGGTAGAGCTTGACGAGCTTGTGGAGGACCTTGTGGAGCTTGACGTTGCACACGCGGTTGGTAGTTCCTCTCTTGGATTTCTTCTCGAAGGGCTTCCTCTTGATTGCGCAACTCGCGATTGCGGTTGGCAATGGCTCGGCTCGAATCTTGAAGGGCACGTTGCGCCTCAAGAGCTTGCGCTTCACGTTGTTGTTGTTGAAGACGTTGAGCCTCGGCGTCTTGTTCCTCTTGGTGTAGATGCACTCGTTCTTCTTCTTGGCGTCGTAGTCGTAGTCGTTCTTGAGCTTGAGCAAAAGCGACTTAGTTCGATTGAGGATGAGGGATTTGCTCATCGACTTGCTCTTGTGAATGCTTGTCATGTAGCGGGTTCCGAGATGCATGCCAGTCTTGACGCGCAGCTCGTCGAAGAGTGTTCGATGACGGTGTACTTGAGTCGGAGAAGGTGTCGTCGGAGTGTCGGCTCGAGCGGCTCCGTCTTAAGGATGAAGAAGTGGAAAGACGCTGGTTCCTCATGAAGGCGCGGATCTCATCCATTCTTGCATCATTCTTTTGCTTTTGAGCGTCAAATTTGTTGTCGAAGTAGTCCCTCATTGCTTGTTGCTCTTGGTGCAATGCTTTTTGAGCTCCAAATAGGTGGTTCTTGGTGACGAATGATGACATGTCGTCGTCATTCTCGATGGGAGGTGGATTGGTAGAAGAACTTGGCCTATCCATCATTCCAAGTAAAATGTAAGTGGTAGAAGGAAAAGAATGTGTACCAAATGTACCTTGACCGAAGTTGAAGATGAATCAAGTTCACTCAAATGCGGACAATGAAATAGCACTGTTGGTACCAATTCTTGTCGGTTCTCACACCTACACACGTAAAAGCTTATGGTGGAGCTTGGTTAGGATGGTAGCACAAAATTTGATGCAATAGTAAGTGAGCTTCAATAATGTTGGAAAAGATTCACAAATTTGCAAATGCAACAAGTAGACCAAGCAAGTATGGGTACACGGAAACACACACGCAAATAGATAAATGGGATTGTGCAATCCAAAAGTGAGCCAAAATGTGGAAACCACGAAAATGCTCTTGTTGCACAATACTAGAGAGACGCTAGCACGATTGCACAATAGGCGGATACGCAAACTTGTGCACGACCTACTAGGCAAAAATGCAACGATCTCTATCCCAAGTATGCTATATGTATGATATTTCGGTGCGATGATCCAAGATGATCGGATATGACAATCTTAATGTTGTTTGATGCTATGGTTCTTGCTTATAAGCTCTTTGCTTATCTTTCCTCTTTGCTTAAAAGCTTGGGTGGCTCTTTCACTTTTGAGCTCTTTTCTTATGCAAACTTCACGAACCAAGATAACAATTGTGTATGCTATGACAACTTTGTGACACACAAGTTGATCTCAAGATATGCACCACTATTGTATGGTATGTATACTATGGCGTATGATCACTAATGTGCACAAGTCACGTTGCCAGCAATACTCAATGGCTAGTCTCGATGGGTAAGCTATGCAAAAGTAGGGACATGTGGGGTATCAATGCCATTGCAAAGTATGACAAAGATGTCATCGAAGTTACCGTCCTTGGCGATGATGAGTAGTCGATGGAGATGAGCGGTGGTGATGTTGACGTCGAACCGTACCTATATAGCCGAAACACAATAGGACACGGGAAACCACAACCCAAACTCTCAAAGACCAAAACATGTCAAAATCGACATAGGAGGTAGCGGTGATCGGTGGTGGTGTTTGTGGAAAGTGGTATGTATATGCGGAAGTAGGCGTGGGCTCCAGGCAAAATTGGGCGAGGATATGGTGGATGGTGGCGTGGGGGTGGAGTTTCTGCTGCCAGGGGCCGGATGTCCGGTGCACCGGATGTCCGGTGAACTCGGCGGATGTCCGAGCTCCTGGATCGGGGATGAACACGATGAACTCCATGGGAAAATTCGCAACTCCGGGGCAAAATTTGGACGAATTGGAGGATGGAAAAGGGTGTGGAGGGTGGGAAAGCTAGATCCACACGCAGCAATACAAATCCATGGACCAAATCCAACAAAATCTCAACTCACCAACAAATCCCAAAAAAAATTGGGGCTATTTTTGGTGGGGATTTTCGGATTTAGGACGAAAACAACAAAATCAAGCTAGAAAACAAAGGGTAGGGGCTCCAAAAACGTGATCAACATGGCTCTGATACCAAGATGATGTAGGGCGGAACCCTATGTGGACGATCTTTCACGTTTGGAGGGGATCCTATGGGGATTCACGAAGAACACACGGAAGCACAAAGGGAGAACACTGGAAAAATGAGAGAGAAACACTAAACCGACATAGAATCAATCACACGAGTGCTAGATCACCGAACACAAAGAGATACACGAGATCCAAAGTCAACAAAGGTAAGGATACAAAGGGAACCGATCTTCTCCGTGAGGAGGTCTTGAATCCGCGAGGGGATCTTCCAACGATGGGGTCTTGAATCCAAGTGGATCTTCTCCGAGGAGGCCGCGGTCTCTCACGAAGAGGAGATCCGATGGATGAGCGAAGCTCTATCTCTGATTTGAGCTAAATCAACGCTAACCCTAAAACGTACGGGAGGAGGGAGTATATATAGTCAGGGGGGCGAAGGGATACATGGGTCAAGGCCCAAAGGAGCTGCGCGCAGGCAGGGGGCGCCGGGTGTCCGGGCGTCGGGCCGGATGTCCGGTGGCTCGTGAGGTGCCGGATGTCCGGGCTGGAGGTGCCGGATGTCCGGTGCTTCCGGAGAGGCCGGATGTCCGGTGCATAGGCCGGATGTCTGGGCTGTTGGGGCCATCTTCAGTGTATTTGGGAAGCCTGGGCCGGATATCCGGGCGGGAGGCCGAATTTCCGGTGGGAGGCCGGATGTCCGGGCTGGAGGCCGGATGTCCGGTCGCTGTAGCCTTCTTCTGCAGGGGCTGGCCGTGTGGATCTCCAGGGGCCGGATATCCGGTGCCTGGAGGCTTCTTTTGCCTTCTTCCATTGGTTCATTTCTTCCTTGGACTTGGGGTCTTGTCCATCTTCATGTGCATCCTCGGGAGGGTCCTCTTGGTACCTAATCATGCACGACATTCCGGATTGAGGTAGTAGCCATGTCTCGAGAGGGTCATATGATATTTCACTAAGGAGAGAAGTCACCTCGGTCTCGAGAGCTCGAGCTCGTGCTCTAGTCACGGGTCCTCTTGGTGCTTGGTGAGGCGACGGAATGTCCATGGGGATGACCGAAGGATGCTCCGCATCAGGTAAGGTCTCTTGCTCTTTGCTTTGCCAGACTGGGCAGCCGGCGTAAGCGGTGAGGTTCGAGGTGCGATGCTTCATGTGAAAGCCTGGTGTCGGCCTTGTGTCGACAGCGGTGACGGTGACGCCTTTGGGTGCCATTTTTTCCTTCTTGGAGGAGTTGTGAAGCTCCCGCAGCTCATCCTTACAATGTGCTCCGAGCGAAAGCCTAAGATCCACTGTTGGATCGGACTATGACGATGTCCTTGATGTCGTTACCCCCTTGGGGGTGCAGTCTTGGAGCCATTGATCCGTTGTTGGTCGTTTCTAGTCTTGGCTCGTGCACGATTGGTCAGGCTGGGGATGTGGGGTGTCTGGTGGTGGTGGTGGAAGCGATCTATGGTATGGCTACTGCCTTGGTCATCCTGGTGCTATCTGTTGACCTTTCTTTTGGGGGCTCGTGGCGTCGGTGAAGTCTCGGAGATCATTGCCCTTCGGCGACGCATGAGGTTTGGTTGCCTCGCATAGTGTTCTGGTTCTCTCTATTTGTGATGGTGGCCGTGGTGTGGCTCAGAGGAGGTGCATGGCTGTCTCGGCGAAACATTGCCCTTCGGCGCGGTCGGCGGCTCTCTCTATCGCGTCGTACCTCGACAGTGGGAAGCCCTTCGACGGTGGTTGCGACTCTCCTAGCTCTTCAAGATGCAGAGTGATCGCAGTGCAGCAGGCAACTTCTTCTCTACGTCTACTCGGTGTTGATTCTCCCTTCGACTGATCCAACAAGGCTAGTTTCCCGTTTCTTCTCGGTCTGCTTAATGGTGTTGGGTGCTAAGTTCTTGGTGCTGGCTAATTGTCATAGCTTGTTTCTGGTTCTTCTCTGTTGTTCCTTATTCCTTCTTGTGTGTGTTGGGTGCTACTTCCTGTAGCTGTTGTGTTGTATCTCAGTCCCTCTTATGATAATGAAAATGGTTCAGGCCGGCGTAAGCCCGCCGTAGCACCGTCAAAAACAACCCCGATTAAACACCTCTTTCAATTCATATAGCTTTTAGCGCACACCCCCAACGAGCATTAACACGTTATTTGGAACGTGGCTCAATGGAGTGTACTTATATAAAGCGAAACATATCCGGATATGGATATGTGCCGTACTTTGGGCGATATGGAATACAAAAAAATGATTTGATTTTTAATGGGGCAAATTTCATGAATTTTTTGCAGGTTATCTACAGAGCTACAGTGAGCTTTTGGTTATTGGATGCAACCGTTGGAAGACGGTCGCACGGGGTATCTTCAGCCGATTTGAATGGCGAGCAGATAATAGGCTAGGTGTATAGGCATCGTAGCCTACTCTATTTCGTCGGATGTGGCATCCTTCTTTCTTATTTTTGTTTCGTTGTGCACTTGGATTATGGGCATCTTATGACCCTAAGACTTTAATACTATAATTTTAATAAGATGGCTGCATGCATCGATTGATGCAGAGGCCGGAGATTTATCTCCTTTTCAAACAAAGCTCGATAGTTCAGTTTGTTTTGATTTTTTATTGAATTGTTAGACTGATAAGTGGGATTAAACGGAATTAAATGGGACTTGGTTTACATCCCTACCTATTGTCAGTTTCATAGAGTTGAGGCGTCTCACAGGGCGGACCGCTATACACATTTCTTGTCGGTAGGTGCTGGCCCGCACACGTGTAAATGGATCGGAACGTGTACTTATTAGTACGGTAGATTTGGCGTAGAAGCTATCATCTCCTCGTTTCACTGAAAACAAAAAGTTTGTGGCACCATACGCGCTGCATCTGCATGTGAAGGATGATCTTCAGACAGGCCGTTGCGGATCTCATGGGCGGAAGCAATAGGTATACCGAGTGGCCCGTAAGATCTGGATCCAAAGTCCAAGTTGGCATGCAACTAGCGTTGCCGGGCGACAGCTAATATATATGGCTGCTGCTGCTGCTGTACACTGCACTTGTTTGCTGACGCAAGTCGCTGAGCCAGGCCTTCCATGCGAACGGCGTGTATCCGCTTGGCCAAACCGAACGGTGTCGCCTCGACAACGGTGGTGTGTTAGGTGCGAGTGAGACCCATATTGGGGGATGGCGCTGCCGTGCATTGAACTGACCAGGCAATGGAACTTCCACGCGACTATGATAATCTAGCGTGGGTGAGTCTGGTCCAGCTGTGCTCTACACACGATGTTGCAGAGACCAGCGGTAGCCGGTTAGTTACTGAACGAGAATATGAAATTGGCAGGGCTCTGACTACTTGGTTGAAAAACAGATCACTTGTGTGTACTGGGTATGTCTGGCTCCTGCCCCGTAGCAATGCCCTACAAACAACTTTTGTCAATCATTGCGTAGCCCAGATATCGGCCAGAGATTTCTTGATTCTTTTCGTTTTGAGACTTCCTGATTCTTTGTTAGCCAGAGAATTATTTTTTTAAAGGAGGAGGACCTCAGCCTTTGCATCTGGACGATGCATATGGTCAGATTTATTAATTATTCTCATAAGACCTTACAAAGTCATACAATAGTAAGACTAAAATCACCGTCTAAGCAACAACTGTCGCTACACATATTCAATTGATGAAGGGACGCTGATAGTCCGGGCTTAATACCAAACAGACATCGCAGCCAGATCTAATATCTAAGACCTGAGGTCCCAACCAGGACGCCTGTCGGGTATGGGCACCCACCAGTCCGGCGTGTTCCTCAACCAGGACGCCTGCCGGGTATGAGGCTGCCGCAGCCACTTGCCAAGCCATCTTCAGAGCTGTACTGCTGCATCGACCTTGCCCGGTCTAGCTGCCGCCGATGCCACTACGACGGCAAACAGCGTCAACCTCCTGCGCGAGTCCATCATCGCACATCAGACTCCTAATCTCCAAGGCGCCATGCCATCGAGATCTGTCATCATCCATGTGTATGATGAAGCACCGCTCCACCAAAGACGTCGTCCACTGGTCCCTTGAGCCAGCGTACACCTCCAAGGAAGACGCCCCCAAGGGGGAAACGACACAAACGCGCCGCCGTCTTCTGATCTGTCGATCTAGGGTTTCCCCCAGAGGTAGCAGATAGTACTCTAGAACTTCTCCACTGCGATGCCTTCAAGATGGGAACGACGTCGTGAACGCCGCCATCACCGGCTTTGGCATCTAGCCAAGAGCAGGTTTTCACCCAGATCTGTTCGAAGAACTCCATCCAGCTTCTTGTCCACGGACCGCCGCCAGATCCATGCAGTCAGCACCGGGAGATGACGACAGTCTCCCTGTACCAGAGCTAGCACGATCCGGAGCAGATCGAGTCGGAGATGATGATACTCCTGGATCTCTGGCAGACCAGCGAGCCACCGGCAACACCGTGTCCAGATCGCCGGCCACGTCGGGCCACCGCCACCCCCCACGTCGTCCGGTGGTCACCAGATCTGGGACGAGCCGGAACTGGTCGGACCAACGGGCGCGCCGCCACCCAGCCATGGGGCCGCCCGCCCCGGCCACCGCCACCCCCTGTGCATCCGGCCGATTCCCACCGGCACCACCACAGCCGCCGCCGTTGGGACGCCGTGCCGCCGTGGGCCGAAGTGGGGGCCGCACCTCTGTGGATCTGGGTGCCCACGCCACCCATGGATCCGTGGGAGAGGGGAGAGGCTCTCCGCCACCGCGTCGCACGCACGGGCTTTGCAAGAGTATAATGAGGGTTGGCAAGAAGGACGACGTTTCGGTGCCATGGAGCATATGCTCCCTAGGATGAACAGCAAAAAATATAGGAAAATAAAAAAATGATTTCTTTTGGCTCCAAAGATGCACAAGTTTTTAGCTGTGTGCTAAATTTCATGGCGACTTGTCATCGGAGGAGTTTTTGAGGAAAAAAAAACTCAACATTTTGAGAAAGTTTTGAAATTTCTGATTTTGGAGGGATGGCTTTGTTTTTCCTTTTGCCCAGAGCTCCTCTGGTGTCAAATCGCCATGAATTTTTGCACGCCCTTCATTATTTATGTGCAATTGTTTTTAGATTTTTAGTTTTGTTTGTCGTGCACCCGGGAGCATTTATGCACGTGATTAGCTATGGGTTACCAGTCGGAAGATTCTATATAAAGGAGAGTTGCTTCAGCACACCATTTGGCAAAATCTTAAAATGGCAGCTTCATCTTTTCTTAAAATAGAGATAAAAGCTTTGCCTCATTAATTAGTTAACGAAAAGAGAAATGTTTATTTAATTAACAAAACTACGCCATGTACACCAAGGTCCAATTTCGAAGTAGACGTGGTCTCTGTTTGTGATCCTCCCACCCGAACAAGCACCATGATGACGCCACTGCGGCTAGGAATTCAAGCGCCTCGCAAGGAACAAGCGCACATAGAAAGATGTAAACTAATTCTCAAAAAAAAAAGATGTAAACTAAACTTTGTCATGAACACTGGCGAGCTTCTTCTCTCTACTAGTGGTGGGTGGCTGGCTAGCTCGGCGGAGCGGGTTCCCCCATTTGTCCATGTGTGTTTGGTTGGACGTCTTATGTTGTGTCTGTCATATTGTCTCTTAGTGTGGGCTTGGGCCTGAGTATTTTGAGTTTTCGGGTGGTCTTAGTCCTGGATGTATGGATTTTCGTTCGGTTTTTTTATAATTAATCCGGCAAAAGCTTCTTTCTAATTAATTAAAAAGGTCAACCTTTTGCCTCTGTTAAAAGATACACCGGCGAACTTTGCAAGCGAGACCAATCTATCACCAATCATTCAATTGGAGAGAGAGTATTCCTTAAAAAGAAATTGGAGAGTGTATCACATTTTCAATCAACTTAGGCTAAATTCAACGCAATCAATTGGTACTTCCTATTTATATCGAATACTTTTGTACAAGGGAGAGGAAATGTGTCGGTGTACTAAAATAGGGTCGCTCTTTTGTACCCCTTATTTGTGCACGGGCAGTCAGAGCCGCGCCCGCGACCACACCTAAGCAGGGCAGAGGCAGGAAATCGGAGCCACAAGACGACCAAAACAACGCCAAGACAGAAGTATAAAGAGCAAGAAGGCGAAGTGGTTTCGCCCGGCAAGATCCTTGCCGGGGCGGCCTCCACGGCCCCGGCAAGGGCCTTGCCGGGGCAGCCTACCTGGCGCCAGCAGGGTGTGCCGCCCTTGAGCCCCAGTTCCTCCAAACGCCGCCAACCGCGTTGGGACCAAGGCTCGGGAGGCACCTCCGTGATGGCATGCAGATCTTTTGAAGACAAGAACAACACTCTAAATCAGAAGAGTAGAAGACGACGAACCTCGGCGAGATCCTTGCCGAGGAAGCCCACAGGACCCCCGGCAAGATCCTTGCCGGGGATGACCGCAACACCATGGCAAGACCCTCACTGGGGCCCCCGCAAGGCCCTTGCCGAAGGCGTCCGCGAGGTCGCTGATGAAGTCATGTACCTAGGGTAGGGTCATGGCCTGTCCAAGGTACCCTCCCCGAGGACATCTTTTAGAAGAAGTCGTCTTCCAGTCGACCAAGAGGGACTTCACTCGACAGACTAGAAGACACTCGACGAACCTGAAGACACTCGACCATGAAGACTCACTCGACCACCAGGAGTTCAAGATCTACTCTGTATCCAAACGGTCGGTAATTAAGTAGTCTTTATGATCATGATGACATTTTATGTAAGGCGTTACCAGTAACGCCGGACCTTAATGTACTTTAACCCTCCGCTACATGGGCTGGCTGGGGTCTTGGCATCCTCTATATAAGCCACCCCCCTCCACTGGCAGAAGGGTTCGCACCCCTGTAACTCTCACACATATAATCCAGTCGACCGCCTCCGGGCTCCGAGACATAGGGCTGTTACTTCTTCCGAGAAGGGCCTGAACTCGTAAAACACTTGTGTGCACAACTACTCCATAGCTAGGATCTTGCCTCTCCTTAGTACCCCCCATACACTACTGTCAGACTTAGAACCACGACAGTTGGCGCCCACCATGGGGCAGGTGTCTTAGCGACTTATTGGAGAAGTTGCAATTTTTCCGATTCCCATCATCATGGTTTCAGGTGGAGTTTTGGTTGAGGGCCGCGAGATCCGTCTCGGCGTGCTCACATTCGTCGCTGACGACTCTGCCTGGCTGCAGGAGGCTCCGCTCGATGTCGATGCGCTCCCAGTCCGCGGAGCTACGCACTTTCGAGCATGCGTCCGTGGCGTCCTTCTGCGGCAACCGTCGACCCAGTATCGTTCGGTTTTTGTGTCATCCTCCCTCCCAGCTTCCCGCCGGCGTAAGCGCTCAGGTCGGCCGAGGCTTCAGCGGTGGGTGAGGCACGCAGTGGCTCGCCAGTCGACCACCGCCCAAGTCGCGGCAATCGAGCCCCACGAATCTCTCTACGGCCTGTTCGACCTGTCGTCTGGCTCCGCAGAGACTACATCCGAGTGCGACAACAGTGATCCAGCGGCGGAGGTCCTGATGGTCAACGGACCGCACATTCCCCCCGGCTTTCCTGACAACGAGGGAGGCAACGGCGGAGGCGATCCGTCACACGACCATGAGGAATACCCCCCCGAGCCCCTCAATTCGCAGCAGAGGGAAGAGCTTCGCCGCCGGAACATGGATGCGCTTCACACTCCGATCGTTGGAGAAACCCCTGAGGCTCGCGCCTTAGAGGACGCGCGCTTGGCCAACCTGGCTGAGCGCACTCGACTGGAGAATCTTCAGCGGGCACTCGACGAGCGCGCGTGGCAACGGATTCCAGACTCCAGTCTACGCCAACTCTTTAAACCTCCAACTCAGGTATATCGAACTCCGATTCAGAATTTAGCAGCTGCAGCCCGTATAGCAGAATCGATTCAGCCTTCCCAGTCAGAGGCTGGCAGAGGCTTGATGCAAATCAGGGATTTGCTCCGGGCAGCAGGAGATCAGAATTCAGCTGTATCGTAGTCGCGAAACAGGATTCACAGCAGATCCGTGGCGGCTAATACGGTCCAGTCGGCCCATAGCCCTAGATCGCCCCCGAGGCGTGAAGGGCGTGGCGACCGACACGATCAGTACAGGAATTATGAGCAGTATGATCACCGATTCGATCGCAACGATCGACATCGAGTGCCCACTCCTCCCCCAAGGGGCGGATCATATGTGCCTCGACAGCAGGATGATAGACGCCAGCACAGTGGCGGGCGAAGGATTCCAGTCGACCCCAGGGAACCAGGCTTTGACACGAGATCCATCATCGTTCAAGGTTTGGTCGACCGGAACAGAGCCCACAGAGAGGGTAATGACAGGGATGTACCCACCAGCAACCGAGTGCATGTCTCCGGACCAGAGTGTTTCAGCAGAGCTATCAGAGCCGCGGTGATTCCTCCCAACTTCAGGTTGGCGACTGGAGTCAGCAAGTTCAACGGTGAGTCCAAGCCTGATACTTGGCTTGAGGACTACCGAGTGGCTGTTCAGATCGGCGGCGGGAATGACGAGGTGGCCATGAAGCATCTGCCTCTTATGTTGGAAGGGTCAGCCAGAGCATGGCTGAATCAGTTGACACCCAGCAGCATTTACACGTGGGAAGACCTCTCCCGAGTGTTTGTCAGGACGTTCGAAGGAATATGCAAGCGACCAGCTGGACTAACAGAGCTGCAATCTTGTGTGCAGAAGTCGAATGAGACTCTGAGGGATTACATCCAAAGATGGATCACACTGCATCACACGGTAGAGAATGTATCTGATCACCAGGCAGTTTGCGCCTTCAAGGAGGGCGTAAAATACAGAGAGCTAAGCCTGAAATTTGGTCGAACCGGAGACATGTCTCTGAGTCGAATGATGGAAATAGCCACTAAATATGCCAATGGTGAGGAAGAGGATCGGCTCCGGAGCGACAAGCACAAGTCAGTCGCCCAGGACACCGGAGGCGGAAATTCCAGTCGAAAGCAAAAGCGTAAAGCCGAGCCAGCCGCTCCTGGAGAATCCTTGGCCCTGAATCAAGGAAAGTTCAAAGGGAAGCCCAAGGGGCCTTGGAACCCCAAGAAAGTAAAAGATAAAGAAGGAAATGACATGATGGATTTGCCATGTCACATCCACACCAAGAAAGATGAAGAGGGTAACTTCATTTACCCGAAGCATACCACTCGACAGTGTCAACTCCTGATACAACAGTTCCAAGGGAAGCAGTCCAAGGACAAAGAAAAATAGTCGGACAAGGTTGAGGACAAGGAGGATAGTGATGAGGAATATCCACAGGTCAATTCCACCCTGATGATTTTTGCTGACGTTGAGAGCAAAAACCGACTGAAGGTTATAAACCGAGAAGTGAATATGGCTGCTCCGTTAACACCCAATTATCTAAAGTGGTCTCAAACTGCCATTACATTCGACCAATCTGATCACCCGACGCACATAGCCACCCCTGGGAGGCAAGCGTTGGTGGTCGACCCAGTCGTTGAGGGCACTCGACTGACCAAAGTGTTGATGGATGGCGGCAGCAGTTTGAATATACTGTACGCTGAGACGCTGAAAGGGATGGGCATTCCGATGTCCACACTGAGCACAAGCAACATGAGTTTCTATGGAGTCATCCCTGGCAAGAAGGCCGCGTCACTCGGCCAGATTGCTCTTGATGTGGTTTTTGGTGATTCAAAGAATTTCCGCAAAGAGAAGCTGACATTTGAGGTTGT
Source organism: Triticum aestivum (assembly GCF_018294505.1). Classification (NCBI taxonomy): domain Eukaryota; kingdom Viridiplantae; phylum Streptophyta; class Magnoliopsida; order Poales; family Poaceae; genus Triticum; species Triticum aestivum. Next base: position 499,765,257 of record NC_057813.1, read on the forward strand.
GGATTTCCAGAGTGCCTACCATGCTATTTTGGGCAGGCCAACTTATGCACGTTTTATGGCCCGACCATGTTACGTGTACCTCAAACTAAAGATGCCTGGCCCTAAAGGCGTGATCACTGTCACTGGTAACCGCAAGAAGGCAGAAGAGTGCTTCTAGAAAGGCTCAAAGATCGCCGATGCTCAGATGGTGGCAGAAGAGTGGCAGGAACACCAGAAGAATGCGGACCCGAGTGATTTGTGGCGAGCCAAAAAGCCTGCTACGGAATCAGCGTTCCAGTCGTCCGGTGAGACAAAATCAGTTCACATCCACCCAACCGACCCCAACGCTGCTCCGACTCATATCTCCACAACACTCGACCCCAAATAGGAAGAAGCGCTCATCCAGTTCCTCCGTGAGAACTGGGACATCTTTGCATGGAAACCTTTTGACATGCCGGGTGTACCCAGGGGACTGGCTGAGCATCGTCTGCGAGTCGATTCAAAGGCAAAACCTGTGAAGGAACATCTGTGACGGTCCGCCGTCCAGAAAAGGAAGGCTATTGGCGAAGAAGTGGCTCGGCTCCTAGCAGCAGAGTTTATCTGAGAGATTTACCACTCCGAGTGGCTCGCCAATGTCGTCATGGTCCCCAAAAAGGACAATTCGCTTCGCATGTGCATCAATTTTAAGCATATCAATCGGGCCTGCCCGAAAGATCATTTTCCTCTTCCCCGCATCGACCAAATAGTCGACTCGACTGCGGGATGTGAGCGACTGTCTTTCTTGGACGCTTATTCCGGGTACCATCAGATCCATCTGTTTGGACCCGATGAGATCAAAACAGCTTTCATCACCCCATTCGGGTGCTTCTGTTATGTCACCATGCCATTCGGCCTCAATCATGCCGGAGCCACATTCATGAGGATGATTCAGAAGTGTTTACTCACTCAAATCAGTTGGAATGTGGAAGCGTACATGGATGACATTGTGGTCAAGTCACGGAAAGGTTTCGACCTGCTGACTGACCTCGCTGAAATATTTGCCAACCTCAGGAGGTACGATATCAAGCTTAACCCATCTAAGTGCACATTCAGAGTTCCTAGTGGAAAGTTACTCGGTTTTCTCGTTTCGGAACGAGGAATCGATGCAAACCCAGAGAAGGTAGGCACTATACTCCGAATGAAATGACCTGTGCGAGTGCACGATGTTCAGAAGCTTACTGGTTGCTTGGCCGCTTTAAGTCGATTCATCTCTCGTCTCGGTGAGAAGGCATTGCCTCTTTACCGACTGATGAAGAAGTCAGACAAGTTCGAGTGGACTCCTGAAGCTGACGCAGCGTTTGCAGAGCTAAAAACCCTGCTTTCCACCCAGCAGGTGCTTGCTGCCCCGATCAGCAAAGAGCCTTTGCTGCTTTATATTGCAGCCACAGGACAAGTCGTCAGTACTGTACTGACGGTCGAGCGGGAAGAAGAAGGGAAAGCCTTCAAAGTTCAGCGCCCAATATATTACATTTCCGAAGTCCTGACCCCATCCAAGCAACGATACCCTCATTATCAGAAGCTTGTATATGGGATTTATATGACCACGAAGAAAGTTGCTCACCACTTCTCTGACCATATCATCACAGTCGTCAACGACGCCCCCTTATCAGAGATTTTGCACAACAGAGACGCAACTGGTCGAGTGGCAAAATGGGCGATTGAACTCCTTCCCCTGGATATCAGATTTGAGGCAAAGAAAGCTATCAAGTCCCAAGCAATAGCAGATTTCCTCGCCGAGTGGACTGAACAGCAGTTACCGACTCAAGTTCACTCGGAGCACTAGACTATGTTCTTCGATGGCTCCAAAATGCTAAATGGTTCCGGTGCCGGGGTAGCGTTGGTTTCCCCCCGAGGAGATAAGCTCAGATATGTACTCCAGATTCACTTTGGTTCCTCCAACAATGAAGCAGAATACGAAGCACTCTTGTACGAGTTGCGTATGGCCATTTCACTCGGCGTCCGTCGCCTCATGGTCTACGGTGACTCGGATTTGGTGGTCAACCAACTGATGAAGGAGTGGGACGTCGGAAGCCCAGCCATGACTGGTTACTGCAATGCAGTCAGAAAGCTGGAGAAGAAATTTGAGGGATTAGAGCTCCATCACGTCCCCCGACTAAAAAATCAAGCAGCCGATGACTTGGCAAAGATAGGTTCCAAAATAGAAGCCATTCCGAGTGGCGTGTTTTTGGAGCATGTTCACACGCTGTCGGTTCAAGAAGATCCTTTCACTGAGGAAGCCCCGCAGCCAAAAAGCGCCACAGATCCGACTGAAGTCGAGATCCCAGCTGTGGTCGACTTAATCATGGAAGTTTTGGTCATCACTCCCGACTGGACAGTGCCCTATATCGCCTATATTCTGAGGAAAGAGCTCCCAGAGAATGAAGAAGAGGCTCAGGAGATCGTCCGCTGATCCAAAGCCTTTACTGTCATGAGGGGACAGTTGTACAGAGAAAGTACGACTGGAGTCAGCCAGAAATGCATAACACCGGAAGAAGGTCGAATGATTCTCAACGACATCCACTCGGGGACCTGTGGCCATCATGCGTCCTCTCGGACCATCATGGCTAAAGCATACCGAGCGGGTTTTTACTGGCCCAGAGCAAATGAAATGGCGAAAGAGATAGTCGACAAGTGTGAAGGATGTCAGTTCTACTCCAACATGTCACACAAACCTTCCTCAGCCTTGAAGACCATCCCGATCGTCTGGCCTTTCGCTGTTTAGGGTTTAGATATGGTTGGACCGCTGAGTACTGGCAGGAGCGGCTTCACCCATGTACTGGTGGCAGCCGACAAGTTCACCAAGTGGATCGAGGCCAAGCCCATTAAAAATCTTGATGCCGGCAGTGCCATCAGCTTCATCCGAGAATTAATATTCAGATATGGAGTTCCGCATAGTATCATCACTGATAATGGGTCAAACTTCGACTACGATCAATTCAAAGCTTTCTGCGCTTCCCAAGGCACACGAGTCGACTACGCTTCAGTCGCCCACCCTCAGTCAAATGGACAAGCAGAAAGAGCAAACGGCCTGATTCTCAAAGGACTGAAACCTCGGTTGATGTGTGACCTTAAGCACGCGGCAGGCGCGTGGGTCGACGAACTTCCTTCAGTTCTTTGGGGATTGAGGACTACTCCAAATCGGTCGACCGGGAGGACTCCATTCTTTTTGGTCTACGGAGCTGAAGCAGTTCTGCCGAGCGACCTGCTTCACAATGCGCCGCGAGTTGAGCTCTACTCTGAAGCCGAAACAGAACTAGCCCGGCAAGATGCAGTTGACCTCCTAGAAGAGGAAAGAGAGATGGCCATGATCCGATCGACCATCTATCAGCAAGACTTGCGTCGATTCTACGCCAGAAATATGAAGAGCCGAGCCTTCCAAGAAGGAGACTTGGTCCGCCGAGTCGACCAACAGAAGCCGCACAAACTCGCCCCTACTTGGGAAGGCCCCTTCATTGTTACCAAAGTTCTCCACAACGGAGCATACCGCCTTTACAACATCGATCGCCAGATTGACGAGCCACGAGCCTGGAATGCGGATCTGCTCCGCCCCATTTATACTTAAGTTTTCACTCGGATGAGTTGTAATAAAAGTACTTCTGTAGTGTATTCATCAAAGACAAGAGTTTCATAATTTTCTCAGTGATTGTTATTGCTTTTGTTCTCATAAATCAGTCCCCCAGTGGGTGGCTTAGCTGCGAACCCGTTTCGCCTAAGTTTGTAAAAAAAATCCTACCGAGTGGTAAGCCAGCCTTCCACTCGGAGGCTTAGCTGCGAATCCGTTTCGCCTAAGTTTAAACAAAATCCTACTGAGTGGTAAGCCAGCCTTCCACTCGGAGGCTTAGCTGCAGTCCAAGTACTCGCCTAAGTTAAAAAAAATCCTACCGAGTGGTAAGCCAGCCTTCCACTCGGAGGCTTAGCTGCGAATCCGTTTCGCCTAAGTTTAAACAAAATCCTACCGAGTGGTAAGCCAGCCTTCCACTCGGAGGCTTAGCTGCAGTCCAAGTACTCGCCTAAGTTAAACAAAATCCTACCGAGTGGTAAGCCAGCCTTCCACTTGGAGGCTTAGCAGCAGTCCAAGTACTCGCCTAAGTTAAAACAAAACCCTACCGAGTTGTAAGCAAACCTCCCACTCGGGGGCTTAGCTGCAGCCCAGTGCTCGCCTAAGTTTCTAAAATCCTACCGAGTGGAGAGCAAACCTCCCACTCGGGGGCTTAGCTGCAGCCCAGTGCTCGCCTAAGTTTCTAAAATCCTACCGAGTGGAGAGCAAACCTCCCACTC